>NW_020537302.1:0-26248 GCF_003426905.1 Ctenocephalides felis | reverse complement strand
GTGCCAAACTGTATCGAAGGCTTTTTCTATGTCTAATAATATCATTCCGGTATGTTGTTTTACTTTGAATTTTCTTTATGTGGGTATTTAAATATAGATAGAGGGTGTTAAAAGTAGAGTGGTGATTCCTGAAAACCCATATTATTTAATTTTTTGATGATTTCAAAACTATTTATTTTCCTTAGAATTGTTTACATATTACAATAGTTGTATGTTACATGTGATATTTTTAATTGTACACCTGCCTTGCGGCATTATTACAATTTACTATGGAATTTTATATATATACTTAGGTCTATTTGCTTAAATTGATGCTCTTATTTTGGTTAGTATGAAAATAGCTTAAAAAAAACATACTTCATTGAGTTAGTATTTCTTAAAACTAGTTAACAAATTATGTACACTCTTAAAACTAGCTAACAAATTATGTACACTCTTAAAACTAAATAGAATAATATAATAACAGTAACGAATAAAGACTTATACTTATTATAATATTTGAATAAAATTTTAACTTGCTAGTGCTATATTTGATATATTCTTAATTGTTAAATTTTCACTCATTTCACAGTTGTTTAAAAATTTGGTATTTAGGATGGTTATGAATTCTGATATAAGTGGAATATTGGCTTCTTTATGTAATATTTTGTTAGAGTAATATTTATTTGTTCTTTCATTAAAAACTTTATTTAAAATAATTCTCATATTTTTGTTTTGCATTCTTTGTAATAAAGTAATATTGGATTTTGAAGTTTTGCTCCAGACAGGAGCACCGTATGTGAGGATTGGTCTTATCAGTGCAAGATAAAGCCGTCTTTTATTTTTTAAATTCAGTTTTTTGTTACGTAGAAGTGGTTGAATTTTTTGCATTATGGAATGGCTGAGAGCTAGTTTATTATTAATCATTGCTGTAAAGTTCATTTTCCTATCTAACAACAGTCCAAGGTATTTAACTTGTATTTTCCATGGGATGCTCGCATTTTTAATTTTAACTGGTCTTTGAGGAATAAATTTTTTTGTTTTTCTAGTAAATAAAATAGCCTCTGTTTTCTTTACATTTAACTTAATTTTCCATTTTTCAAAGTAATTCGATATATTGTGTAAGTGGTGTTGTAAGTTCTTTTCTATTTTTTTGAAAGATTTGTTTGACGTGAAAATGGCGGTGTCGTCGGCGAACATCAATAGTTCGGTGTCGTTATTATGTGGGAAATCATGTGTGTAAAAGGTGAATAGTGCGGGTGAAAGGATGGATCCTTGAGGGAGTCCGGAGGTAATAAGGATGGGTTTTGAATGTGAGGAATTTATAATGACTCTAAAATATCTATTTTCGAGATAAGATTTTATTATGTGTGTTAGGTTTGCTGGAAACTTTTGGCTAATCATTTTGAATAGCAACCCTTCGTGCCAAACTGTATCGAAGGCTTTTTCTATGTCTAATAATATCATTCCGGTATGTTGTTTTACTTTGAATTTTTCTTTAATGTGGGTATTTAGTATAGATAGAGGGTGTAAAGTAGAGTGGTGATTCCTGAACCCATACTGGGTGTTTGGAATTAGTTTGTTTAGTTCAGTATGTCGTTTAAAAAGTTTTAGAATAACCTTTTCAGCTACTTTACTCAAAGTGCAAAGTAAACTAATTGGTCTGTAACTAGTGGGTTTTTCAGGTGGTTTTTTTGGCTTCGGAAATGGCAGGATCAGGGATGTTTTCCATGGATTTGGAAAAAAACCTAAATCTAGCATTGCATTAATTATTTTTGTTATAACTACTAGTGTTTTATTGGGAAGATTTTTAAGAATAATGTTTTGTATCCGGTCATTGCCTGGAGCCTTTTTGTTCTTAAATTTTTTAATGATATTTTTAATATGACGAGGTTTTGTCCACATTGTTATGTCACGTGTTGGTTTAAAATGTGAGAAGTATATTTCGTGAGTACTATTGACAAGATTGTTTGTGTAATCGTGTCCTAGTTTTGAGTTTTGGTTATGTACTTTTTTGAATTCATGAGCTATTAAATTTGCTTTGTCTTTGTCCGTGTAGATAGTCTTATTTTTGGTTTTTAAGTGTGGTATGGGTTCAGGTGGTGAGGTTAGTTGTTTGGCTAATCGCCAAATGTTATTGTGATTTTTGTTGGTTTGTTCCATTTTAATTTCCCATTTTTGGTTATAATGATTTTTTAGGGATTCGGATATTTCTTTGGTTAGTTTGTTGAGCAGAGGTTTGAGAAGCGGATTTCGTGATAGTTGCCATTGTTTTCTAATTCTATTTTTATGTTTGATAAGTTGTAAGATTTCAGGTGGAATATTTTGCTTAGATTTATTTTTAACTAAAGGAATCGATGCGGATATTGCATTTTGTATGTTTGTGGTTAGGTTAATAACAGCTGTGTCAATGTCAGTAGTAGTGTCAAGTGATTGTTTCATAGAAATATTTTTGTTTAGTATTTGTCTGAATTTATGCCAATTTGCTAGGTTGTAGTCGAAATACTTTATGTGTGTTTGCTCATGAATTGAAGTGTTTCCAGTTGCTATATTTAGTATAACTGGATTGTGGTCGGAGTTGGTGGAATCTAATGTCTTAAGTGCAGAAATGTTTTGTATATTGTGTGTTATTGCTAAGTCTATTGTGCTAGGAGTATGATGGGGAATATCTGGGTAATGTGTTGGTGTATGAGGAAAATGTAGCTGTAATTCTTCAATATTATTGAAAACATAGTTGTTTAGTTTAATGCCATTTGTGTTTTGTTGCTGCATCTCCAAGTTGGATGTCTGGCATTAAAATCGCCCGCCACTATAGTATGCGGTCGTATTTTAGCCAGTGCGTCCAAATCAGATTCGCACAGTTTATTGTTTGGGAAGTATGCTGAAACAACTGCGATTTCTTGTTTACCGTAGGTTACTGTAATCGCTGTTGCTTCAGCATGTTTGAGGATATTGGTTTCTATATATTCATGTTTAATTGATTTTCTTATGATAAGAGCCGTACCGCGACCGCCATTTTCCGTTATGTCTTTTCTATATACAATAAAATTGGGGATAAAAAATTTGTTTTTGGTTTAAGTAATGTTTCAGAAACAAGAGCTATATCAATTTTGTATTTATTTAAAAGTAATTTAAATTCAACCGCATTGGAGAGAAGCCCCCTTGCGTTCCAATAAAGAATATTAACTGTATTAGACATTTATTTGCTATTTGTAAAATGTTCAATTAAGATGTTATCAATATCATTTTCATTAGCTGTATTGAGGATTTTTGCAAGATTCAATAATCTATTAAAGATGCTTTGATAGCTGGTTTTTCAAAGACCTGTTTAATAAAATTAAAGTTTGCGAGCATACCTTTTAACGTTGAGTTTTCAGTTTCTGTGGTGCCTTGTTCGTCTAATATTTGAGGTGTAGTCTCTTTTACTGCTTGTCCATCTTCGGTATTTATATTGTTTAGTGGAGTATTGCACTGCGGTAAGCTAGGGAACTGTCTCTGGTCGCTAATAACGGCATTGAATTTTCTGATGAGCGGTGGTGGAGGTGGCGCTGGTATAATACTTTCTGTTTTGCTTTTGCTAGGAGCTCAAGTCGTTTCTCTTTAAGTTTCAAATACGTAGAGCATTGCCTGTAGTTTGCGGGATGTTCCTCGTTACAATTTACACATTTTGGTTTTTCTAAAGTTGTTTTGGTACATTCAAACGGCTTATGTTCGTTTTTACATTTGACACATCTGAAGTCCATATTGCAGTAACTTGACGTGTGTCCGAAATTTTGGCAATTGTAACATTGGATTATGTTACCATTTGACTTGTAGCGCTCCCATTTAACCGAGAAGCCAGCTAGCAGTTTTTTGTTTCGTATTATCTGCATGTCCTGTTCGTATCGAATAATATGCATAAACTGGGAGTTTTAGTCTTCTGCCAAGACTATCCACTTTAGTCATTTGAATAACATGTTTTACTCGACAGAATTCATTTAAAAGTTCGGTCATGATTGTTTGGGGATCGGTGTTTGGTGGTACACCTGTGGCTACAATCTTTTGAAGCGTTTGCTCTTTTTGAGGAAACGTAAAAAATTTCTTTTTCAGGGTTTTTAATTTGTCATACACAATTTTAAAATCGTGAATGTTGTTTGTACGCACTATGTATTGTTTTTCACCTTTATATGTCACACTTATTTTGTTAATTGTCTCTTTGTTTATGTCACATATGGTTTTATAATCACTGAAGTCATCATTGATAATAATGGGTGGCATTTTTGAAGGTAAACGATCTTTTTCACATGCGTTCACTTTCTTTTCACTATTTTTAATACTTTGTTCATCACTTATTTCAGGATTTACACGGCGTCTTTTACATTTTCACTATTATCATCACACACACTATCTTTATTGTCAATGTTTAGTATTTTAGCCACTTCTTTGCTGACATTAGTACAAGCTAAAGGTTCAAATTTGTTAACACCAATAAATTTGCCTTTCGGAAACTCGTTTTGTAACTGTTTTGTGGCTTCCATCGTGCGCGTCGATGTCGACGGGTTGGAAGCCATTTCTTTAATAGTATTTATTACATTTACATTTTTAGTTACTTTAATTTTAGCACCTTGTTTTTTAATTATTTTCATTAACATAGGCTTTTAAACCACTATAACTATTTCACTTTTGCTCTACGATGTGCACTGCTCGGCGGTTCAGACCGAACTCTCTAATTTTTTACAAATAATTTACATTTTTGTAAAATTTTCAAATATTATTGTTTTCTCCTCGGTCCTACACTTTTCGAATATAGTTTTTGGCCACGCCCCTAACATATTTAACCAATCACGTGTTAGATTTACATTTTAACCTACGATTTTTTACTATAATGTCAGATAACGCTTTATCTACGTCGCCGGCGGCAACCGCTGCGCCAGCGACAGCATCGCCGAAAAAGGGCAAGACTGCGGCTGTTAAAAAACCGCGAGTGAAGCCGTCCCATCCTCCTACATCTGAAATGGTAAACAACGCTATTAAAAGTCTGAAAGAACGCGGCGGATCGTCGCTGCAGGCGATTAAGAAATATATGTCGGCCAATTATAAAATCGACGCCGAGAAAATGTCAACGTTCATTAAAAAGTATTTAAAGTCAGCTGTTCAAGCGGGCACACTGATTCAAACAAAAGGCAAAGGTGCTTCGGGTTCGTTCAAACTTGCCGCGAACGCTAAACAGAGCGGCGGCGAAAGCGGTGTTTCGGCTGGAAAAGCCAGGACCGCTAAGACGCCAGCGGCAAAAGCAAAATCGAAGACAGCAAAGTCGAAGGGCGCCGCCAAACCTGCTTCGTCCCCTAAAAAGAAGTCTGCATCCGCAGCGGGCACATTAAAAAAGTCGTCGGCGAAACCTAAGACGACAGTCGATAAGAAGAAGACCATTCAGGGTAAGTCGACGAAAGCCTCATCGGCCAAGGCAACGAGCAAAACGAAGAAAACCGTCAAGACCGCAGCCGCAAAGAAACCTAAATCGCCAAAGAAGACATCAAAAGTAGCCAAACCTTTGAAAAAAGCGTCACCGAAAAAGAAGTGAAAACATTTCATTATCTTTTTACACAACAGCAAACGAAAATGTTTGCACAAAGTCCTTTTCAGGACTAACAATAAATTTTTATCAAAGAACATTATTATTTTACTTATATATATCTTATCATCTTATATTATAGCCTTTTCGTGGACTTCGGAAAAAATTTTAATAAAATATTTGTAACAGGAGCGCAGCAACGCTCGCTGTGTTCCTCGCCGTGTTGTGTCATTGACGAAATTTAAAAGTCAAAGTCTTTTCAATTTTCAATTTCGTCTTTGGTAGGGAGTTGTTCAATATCAATCGCTGAATTTTATTTATTTATTTATTTTTTTTTTTAAATAATTTTATATGAATAAATTATCTTAATCAAATGAAATATAATCAATAATTTATTAATAAAAGTTTTATATATCACTTTAAATAAATCAACTATACATAGAACGGCAACTCTCATAATAATTAAATTCATAATTTTTTCTAATTTTTTTTTATATAAATAATAAGTAAATGGAAATTAATTAATGAAATAAAATATAATCATTAATAATTTATGAAGTTTCAATCTTTTTTTCATATCGTATTCGAAAAAGAAAATTTATATAACTTTAAATAACTATATATGAAATTAAAAAATATACAATAAAAAAAAAAATATTTATATATAAATATATATAATATAATATATATAATATAAATTTCTATCATCAGAACGGCAACTCGCCCATATTAATTAAATTTAGAATTTTTTAAAGAAGCTTTCAGAAATTCATGACGAATTTTACAAATTCAACTATAATATTTTTTAAACTTAACACAACAACACACTATTCAACAAGTCAAATCATGTGTGTTGTTGTCAATAATTTCAATTAAAAAAAAAATTTGGTGGTCCTGAAAAGGACCGATTTGTTTTATAGGACGACAGGCGTCTAAGCGCGTTCTCCTCGAATACGCCGAGCTAGTTGAATATCCTTGGGCATGATGGTTACGCGCTTGGCGTGGATCGCGCACAAGTTTGTATCTTCGAACAGGCCAACCAAATAGGCCTCGCTAGCTTCCTGCAATGCCATGACGGCGGAGCTCTGAAAACGCAGATCGGTCTTGAAGTCCTGAGCGATCTCGCGCACTAGACGTTGGAACGGCAACTTTCGTATGAGAAGCTCGGTGCTCTTCTGGTAACGACGGATCTCACGCAGAGCTACGGTGCCAGGCCGATAACGATGCGGCTTCTTCACACCGCCGGTCGCCGGCGCGCTCTTGCGAGCCGCTTTCGTTGCAAGCTGCTTACGGGGCGCCTTGCCACCGGTGGACTTGCGAGCTGTCTGCTTCGTACGGGCCATTATAACTCCTAGATTTCGTTTCGAGAACCTTCTCGTTTGACGATCGTTTTGATACTGACGCGTCCGGCTCGAATATTATGATCAAAATACATTACGAATGTCCGATGCTGTGCTCGGCTGTCATTGGTCGGCGCCGAATGCTCGCATAGCTATGATGGGCGTGGCCTAGCGAGCTCAAACTTTTCAATAATTTCGCTCGTCGGAATTCAGTCGTTATTCAGACTTCGAGCTGTTAACATCAATTTGTAAATTTATCCCGACTGCGATATATTGAAAAATGACCGGCCGTGGCAAAGGTGGTAAGGGACTCGGAAAGGGTGGCGCTAAGCGACACAGGAAAGTTCTTCGCGATAATATCCAAGGTATTACAAAGCCGGCTATACGTCGTCTTGCTCGCCGTGGCGGCGTCAAGCGTATCTCGGGTCTAATCTACGAAGAGACCCGCGGTGTTCTGAAAGTGTTTCTCGAGAACGTTATCCGCGATGCAGTCACATACACCGAGCACGCCAAGAGGAAGACCGTAACCGCTATGGATGTCGTATATGCGCTCAAACGTCAGGGTCGTACACTGTACGGTTTCGGCGGTTAAATTGATCAACGGACGCAGTCATTTCTTATAAATACAAAACAAAAAAGAGCCCTTTTAAGGGCTGTCAAATATAATTAAAAGAACAAGTAATATATTTTACAATTTACGTACAGGCTTTATTTGATTTTATATGAAATTTGTTTATTTTCTTGCAGAATAACTTGCTTTGGTAATATTATTGATAATATTATCAAATTGGAAAGCCCTTCGAATATGTTTTAAAGAAAGTATTAATTAATATATATTTTACTATTTTTTCGTATTGACTTTTTATATGCAATTGATTTCTTTTCTTACATGGGGGGGCTTCAATTAATAGAAAATAGAGTATACTTTTAGTATTAGTATACTTTACAGTTAAGGGCTTCGAAAAGGGCTCTGAATTGAAGGAGCTCAATTAAATGAATGAATTTATTAAATTTTGCATATTATTTAAATTTATATAATATGTAATAATATATTTTATATATTTAAATAATAAAATTTTTAAAATATTTACGACAATAATTTTATTTTTACGAAAATATTTAAATTGCGATTTTTTTTAATATAAATATATTTTATAATAAATTAAAATAAACTTAAACTTATTAACTAAATTTGAAAAACTAAAGTTTTAAATTGAATTGAATATTCAATCATTAATTTTTATCATATTGAAAATATATAGAAATTGAACATTATTTATAATATAAATTAATAATAACGATCTCTAATAGAAATCTGATCAAAATTTATTGAAAATCCTAATAAAATATCATTAGTGTCAGGTTATTTTATTTTATCTATAAAACCAATGTAAAAATTATAAAGTTCTTTTGTAAAATATTTGTGGGCCCTGAGAAGGGCCTTTGTTATTGTCGACAGAACATATAAGTGGCATCACAAAATCTTCATCATTTTATTTCGAGCTGGTGTACTTGGTTACGGCCTTAGTACCTTCGCTGACGGCGTGTTTGGCCAACTCGCCTGGTAGCAATAGCCGGACTGCTGTCTGAATTTCCCGACTAGTGATTGTAGAGCGTTTGTTGTAGTGAGCCAAACGCGATGCCTCGGCCGCTATACGCTCGAAGATATCATTCACAAAGCTGTTCATGATGCTCATCGCCTTGCTCGAAATGCCCGTGTCAGGATGGACTTGTTTCAAGACTTTGTAAATATAAATGGCATAGCTCTCCTTGCGCTTACGTTTCTTCTTCTTGTCGCCCTTTGAAATATTTTTCTGGGCTTTGCCTGCTTTCTTAGCCGCTTTACCGCTGGTTTTCGGTGGCATGTCTGATGTTTACTAGTACACTGACTGATACGAAATGAGTCGTGCCGACGCTCCGTTTTCGTACTGCTTCAACGTTTTGACTGAAGCCGTAACAACGTACGTAGGCAAGGGAGGGGCGTGTCTACAAAAAAATGGGCGTGTGCTTGCAACGCTCAGAAATCTATACGGGCCCGTTCGAGAACTTTGATATCATTCTCAGTTTGAACACGAACCTGTAAACATGTCTGGTCGAGGCAAAGGCGGTAAAGTCAAGGGAAAGGCTAAGTCACGGTCTAACCGTGCCGGTCTTCAGTTTCCAGTCGGTCGTATTCATCGTTTGCTACGCAAAGGCAACTATGCCGAGCGTGTCGGCGCTGGTGCACCCGTCTACCTCGCTGCAGTCATGGAATATCTGGCCGCCGAAGTTCTCGAGTTAGCCGGCAATGCGGCTCGCGACAACAAGAAGACCAGAATAATTCCGCGTCATTTGCAACTGGCCATCCGCAATGACGAGGAACTGAACAAACTGTTATCGGGTGTTACGATTGCTCAGGGCGGTGTATTGCCGAACATACAAGCTGTGCTTTTGCCAAAGAAGACAGAAAAGAAAGCTTAAATTTCTTTTATTGTCGCAAATTGACATAAAACCGTCCTTCTCAGGACGAACAACTTTATTCAAAAAATGAACATATATTATTTTACTATTTATTTATTATTTTACTATTTTATTTATAATACTATTTAATTTACTATTCAATACTCATTTTAATTTATTTTAATTTTTTTATCATAACATTCGGTATATAATTTAATTGATTTTAGATATTTTTATTTAAATAAATATAAATAACAACATTTGTTTGAATGAATCAAAGAATATTTAAGGTTATAAATGTACGAAATAATAACTTTATTTATTAGTTACGTTGTTATAAATCATTTAAAATGAATATAAAAAAAATCTATATAAGTATATTAATTTTTGTAGTGATTTCAACATCAAATAAATAATTCTTGTTTTATTATCGAATATTAGCACATTTATATGTTATTATGTTATCAATTATTATTGAATTTCACTAATATCGATTATAGAATTTGTATATTTAAAAAAAAAAATTGTAGGGTTTGTTAATGATTTGATTTTTATAACATTCGCAATTCAGGCTAAAATCTCGCATGTTTTCTGACCCTCGAGCAAACGGTTATTCACGGTCGTCGTGTTTAGGAACTGCCGCTGTATAGTGGCCTAAATGTTTCAGCAAGCATTTACGCTAGATATCAATGTCAATACCATAATACCTTATAGCAATTTGTTAGTCTCGACGAGAAGAATAAAATAATAATTATTCATAAAGAAAATAATAATGTTATAGTGAATTTTGACGCGTGTTTTTAAAAAGGGGCGTGGCTTAGTGATCGTGGAAAGTTTTACTAATAATTATCGTACAAAATTTATTAATAATCATAAATAAATGTACAAAATAATAACTTTATTTATTAGTTACGTTGTTATAAAACATTTAAAATAAATATAAAAAAAAATCTATATAAGTATATTAATTTTTGTAGTGATTTTAAAACCAAATAAATAATTCTTGTTTTATTATCAAATATTAACACATTTATATGTTATTATGTTATCAATTATTATTGAATTTCACTAATATCGATTATAGAATTTGTATATTTAAAAAAAAAATTGTAGGGTTTGTTAATGATTTGATTTTTATAACATTCGCAATTCAGGCTAAAATCTCGCATGTTTTCTGACCCTCGAACGAGCGGTTATTCACGGTCGTCGTGTTTAGGAACTTACGCTGTATAGTGGCCTAAATGTTTCAACAAACATTTACGCTAGATATCAATGTCAATATCATAATACCTTATAGCATTTTGTTAGTCTCGACAAGGAGAATAAAATAATGATTATGCATAAACAAAATAATAATATTATAGTTAATTTTGACGCGTGTTTTTAAAAAAGGGCGTGGCTTAGTGATCGTGGAAAGATTTACTAATAATTATCGTACAAAATTTATTAATAATCATAAATAAATGAATTGTTATAAAATTATAATAGTATTATTATAAAGTTATAATGAATTATTATGAAATTTTACTATTGTCGAATATAAATTTTGTATATTTAGGTATTATTTACATATTTCCTTAAAATTTAAGAAAAATTAGATAATCTCGAAAAAATTATATGAACACACATAACGATTTATATATCATTTTATTCGTGATTTTATTCTGCATCTTTCGTACGAACAAAGTTTTTTCGTATCTTTTACTGTTTAGCTAGTAGAGAGCAATCTGTGTGATTGATCACTTATTGAAATGCAAATTACATTTAGATTGCAGCAATTATTGACAATATTTCTATATTTTCATAAAGAAACCATATAAATTATAATACATTGTTAAAATTTCGTATGGTTCTCCAGTCATTCAATTCTAATAACAATCACCATTTAGGCTAAAATCTTGCATGTTTTCTGACCCTCGAACAAACGGTTATTCACGGTCAGCGTGTTTAGATATAGCAGCAGAGCCGCATATTCAGTTCAGCAAGCATTCAAGAATAAAAGAATAAAATAATATTTATTAAATATCAACTAATATATAATCTTTTCTCGGCAATGAATATAAGATATTATTATTTTATTCTATACAATTGAATTAAAAAAAAAAAAAACATAAATATTATATTTTATTATTAATGACTAAATTATTTATACATTCGATTTATTTTAATAAAATATAATATGATAGAAATATTATGATTTTACAGAATAAACAGTTTGTGAATTTTTTGACTCAAGTTATTTCAAGAAACAACAGTACA
The DNA here is from genome assembly GCF_003426905.1 of Ctenocephalides felis. Lineage (NCBI taxonomy): Eukaryota > Metazoa > Arthropoda > Insecta > Siphonaptera > Pulicidae > Ctenocephalides > Ctenocephalides felis. The sequence goes on along the minus strand of NW_020537302.1, from coordinate 14,680 downwards.
ATTGTTTACTGTTTTGTATTTTATCGTTCTTTTGAAAACTACGAATGAAATAATTAATTATAACGATAATATTATTTTATTAGATACTATGCAAAAAGAGAATAGAGCACACTTCTTGAACTTGAATGCACGACGCGACATAATGTTTTACACAAATGATTTCTAACCGAATTTTATGCGTTGGTGTATTGATAGTGTATTACATCGTAAATATAATTAATTATTTCATACAAATAATATTTTATTTTAATAAAATATTATATTCGTTATTTAATCAAATCGTTTATATTAGCTATTGTTCAGTATAGATTCATAGAGTACTCAAATGAATGTTCAATGACAGTTTATGAACAATTATGATACTATTTATGAATAAAAATTTACAAAAACTGTTTCTAGGATATATAAGTATAATTACATCGCATCAAAATATAACATATCTCAATGCTCATAAAAATGCGATAACGATTTTGTTGAAAACGCACTATTGAGTGCAGAAGTTATTTGAATATAATTAGCGATATTTTAGAAAAACTAACCGTTGAAATAAATCATGCTTTTGATGATATGTTGGGGATGAATTTGGCTATCATGTAAATCCATTGTTTTATGCGAATTATTTAGAATAAAAGCGCTGGATTTAATTTTTTACAAATAATTTACTACTTACTTACTTTTTAATGTTGCTTTATTTTTACAAATAATTTTACAATACAAATATAAATTTTTGTTTAATACATACCTATCCCAGGTAATGGGATATCACTGTATTATATCTATGTGTTAGTTTATATATTTGAGGTTTGTATTATCTTTTGTTATATGATTACATGAAAAACTGCTATAAAAAAACATGTTTCTTACTATAGGCCTTACATACTAAAATCTATCAACTAATTATTAAATATTAACCTATAACTAAATAATAAAACAAAAATAAAATAAAATAAAAATATTGATATACGTTTTTATCTTCATATATGTAAGAAATTATAATAATATATATGTACGTAAATACACAAACATATATGTACATATATTGTCGCAGACACATATATTTGATTAATCTCCTAAATAAGTGTAAGTAGTTTTCACAATAATTGATTTGAGTGGTTTTCAAATTTATTTTTCAGATCTTGTGTGTATTCACTAAGTGTGGGCACATTGACTAATGTATGTAAATATTTAGAGGAGTAATATCTTTTGGTTTTTGGTTTGAAATATTTGTTTGATATTAGTCGTAAAGATATATTTTGGACTTTTTGTATAGTATAAATTATTGTTTTGTTGTTGTCTGCCCATATGGGAGCAGCGTACGTCAGGAGCGGTCTGATAAAAGCAAGATATATTCGTCTTTTATTTTTCAAATTTAACTTAGAGTTTGAATTTAGAAATGAATGTAATTTGTGAATTGCGCCAATGGCCTGTCCAGCTTTTATATTTAAATGATCATTAAATTTTAGTTTACGATTCAAATTAAGTCCTAAATATTTAACTTTTTCAATCCATGGAACTTTTTTTGCACCAATTAAAATATGTTTTTTGGGTATGTAGTTTTTTGTGCGATTTGTGAATAAAATTGCCTGTGTTTTTTCGGAATTTACTTTAATTTTCCAGTCTTTACAATAGCTCAGAACGCTACATAAATGATCCTGCAAGGTAGCGACTATACTTCGAATACGTCTATCTGAGGTGTATAGTGTTGTATCATCGGCATACATTAATATATTCGATTTGGAATGGGTGGGGATATCATGAACGAAAATATTAAACAAAATGGGTGACAGGATAGAACCCTGAGGTAAACCCGCGGAAATTTCATAGATATTAGATTCGTTATTATCGATGATAACTTTAAATTTTCTATTACTCAAAAATGATCGCAATAAATAAATAAGATTAGAGGGAAATTTATTAATTATAAGCTTATAAATTAAACCATCATGCCAGACAGTATCAAAAGCTTTTTCGATGTCCAGAAAAACCATTCCAGTGGGTGTTTTATTTTGTAAATTATTTTTTATTTTATTCGTAACTATTGATAGGGCATGTGTTGTTGACAGGTTTTCTCTAAAACCAAATTGAAATGGCGGTAAAATATTATCCTTTCTTAGTTCGTTGTTGAGAAGTCTTAGTATATATTTTTCTATAATTTTACTTATAGAACTTAGCAGGCTTATAGGTCTATAATTTGAGGGTCTATCTGCAGGTTTACCATGTTTTAATATAGGCAAAATGTTTGAAATTTTCCATACAGTAGGAAAGTAACCTAAGTCAAGTATAGCATTAACTAATTTTGTTATGAATATTATACCTTTCCTAGGTAACATTTTTAATATTTTATTTTGAATTGAATCCGGACCTGGAGCCTTTCGGTTTTTCAATGTTTTGATGATATTAAGAATGTCTATAGGTTTAGCCCACAAACTTGTATTTCTGAGAGGAGTTTTATTTTTGAAGTAGTTATTTAATGTACTGGTCACTGCCGATTCTAAATGATACTGACCTAATTTATCATTTTGTTTATGAACTTTATAAAATACATTAGCAATTGCTTCCGCTTTTTCAAAATTTGTTATGGCTGATGAGTTATTTAATACAAGTGGTGGTATTTTATCTCGCGTATTTGTAATTTTTTTGACGGCAGGCCACAAATTATTATAGTGCGTGTTAATATTTTTTAATTTATTTTCCCACTGCTTGTTGCTATGTAACTTCATTTCAAATGAAAGTTCTTTAGTAAGTTTATTTAGTTGATATTTAATTTCAGGATTTCTACTTTGTTGCCATTTTCTTCTAAGTTTATTTTTTATTTTTAGTTTTAACTTCAATTTTTGCGGAATAATATTTGAATTGTGGTAATTGCAATATGTGGGAATAGTCTTATCTATTGCTTGATGTATACAGGTAGTTAAGTGAGTTACGGCGTCGTCTATATCTTTCCCAGTTGTAAAACAAGCGTTAGTATTAATAGTATTATCTATAAAAAATTTAAACTGATTCCAGTTAGCAAGTCGATAGTTTAAACGCTTATGTATTTGTTCGTCAAGGTCGTGTTGCGTAAGTGATATAGATAACAAAACCGGATTGTGGTCAGAATTAGTCGCAGTAACTGTGTACGGTATCGAACTAACAGTCACATTTTTTGTGATGGCCAAATCTATGGTTCCTGGATTATGTGTGGGATTGGAAGGAAAATGTGTTGGACTTTCAGGGAAATGAAGCTGTAGGTTATTGATGTTATCGTTAAGAAAATTACTTAATTTTAGGCCATTATTATTACAATTACTGCATCCCCAATCACGGTGACGAGCGTTGAAATCACCGGCTAAAATTACGCGATCGCCCAAATTAAATAAATTGTCTACATCAGAAATATTCAGACTATTGCAAGGGAAGTAAGCCGATACAACAACTATATTTGTAAATGGAAGTACAATATTAATGGCTGTAGCTTCAGCACTTTCTAATCTACTTATGGGTATTAAATTGTGTTTGATTTTATCATTAATTATAATTGCTGTTCCGCGTCCATGCATTGCATTGTTATCATTTCTGTAAATAATATAATTTTTCAAACTTAACTTCATATGAGGTTTCAAAAATGTTTCATTAATTAAAGCTATTTGTATGTTATGAGTTTTCAAAATATGTTTAAATTCAAGAAAATTACAATATAAGCTTCTGGCATTCCAGAACATTATCTTTAAATTATTACTATTTACATTCATTTATTATAAAAGTGAGTCAATAAAATCATATCATATTCCTCTTCAGAAGCTAAGTTTAATTTATGAGCTAAACTAATCAATTTATTCACAGATTTCATTACCGCTGGTCTTGAAAAAACTTCTTGTACAAAGTTTATTGATGACATTAGTCCTGATATCGACTCAGGTTCAATGGGTTTATCTATACCTGTATCGTTTTGCATCATTGAATTTCTTGAAAGTGGAGGGAATTGTCTCGGATTTGATAACACAGCATTGAACTGCCTTGTCAAAGGTTTCGGTGCTGGCGCAGGGATGTACTGGCGTTTCAGTCTCATATTTGATAATAGTTCTTCTCGTTTCTGCTTTATTTCTAGATACTTCGGACAATGTTTATAGTTAGCTGGGTGAGCTTCTGCGCAATTAACGCACAGTGGCGGATCTTCCTTTTTTTTTGGACATTCCTTCGGTTCGTGTTCTTCAGTGCATTTGACGCATCTGAATTTTAAATTACAATAGGCCGAAACGTGGCCAAAAGATTGACAGTTAAAACATTGTATGATGTTACCATTGTGTCTATATTTGTCCCACTTTACCGCATAGCCCAAAATATGGTTCATATTTTTTAGCGTAGTCATGTCCTGTTCGTGGTCGCAAATAATCAAATATATAGGAAGGTTAAATCTTTGATTTAGGGAATCCATTTTAGTCATTTGTATTACCTTCTTTACTCTCACATATTTTTCGAGTAAGAAAGCCATTATATCTTCTGATGGTATGGAAGGTGGAATACCAAGTGCTACAATTTTTTGATTTGCTTGTTCTTTGAGTGGATATGAGTAAAACTTTTTCTTTTGGGATTTTAATTCCTTTATGATAACTTCAAAATCCGTCTTACGATAAGTGGTTACTCGATAATGATTTCGGCCCTTATATTGTACATGAACCTTGGACTTACACTTGCCACGTAAGGTTTTCAGTGCTGCGACGTTACTAAAGTCATCCAAAATTACTATAGCTGGCATAGGTTTGTCAATGGAATCATTAGCTGCTGAATCATTAGCTGCTGATTTCGATTCAATGGATTCTCGATTTTCGGAAATATTAGATTCGCTCTCTGCCGTTTGCATTTCTTCAACAACTGGATTTTCTTTTACCGCAAGAACGGAAAATCTGTTCTTATGCACAAACGTTCCAGAGGTTCCCTCTTCCCGATCATTATTAGTATTTTTATGACGCCCAGGAAATAACTCCATCATATGAATTTTCTTCTTCTCAGAAACTCGCTTAATTAAAAGCCTCTCGGCGGCACTGTGTTTACATTCTTTATCATTATTGGGTTTCACCATGCACTAAACACTTTTTAGAACACTAAATCGAATAAAAACTGTTTCAATATATTATTCTATTCTATTAACACTCTTACAAAATCACTCGATACGAAAACAATTTATCATGGAAATGATCTCGGTAAATTGTCAATGTCTTCAAGAAACATCTGAAGTTGTTTGTAAAAGACAGCAACATTGGTTTGGTGACAGTTTCGATATTATTATCAAAATAGTAATGTCATAGTTAATTCTGGCGCGTTTTTTAAAATGGGGCGTAATTTAGTAAATGTCAAAAGATATACTAAATTATCGTACAAAATTTCTTAATAATCATAAATAAATGTACGAAATAATAACTTTATTTATTAATTTCGCTGATATGAATTGTTATAAAATTATAATAGTATTATTATAAAGTTATAATGAATTATTATGAAATTTTACTATTGTCGAATATAAATTTTGTATATTTAGGTATTATTTACATATTTCCTTAAAATTTAAGAAAAATTAGATAATCTCGAAAAAATTATATGAACACACATAACGATTTATATATCATTTTATTCGTGATTTTATTCTGCATCTTTCGTACGAACAAAGTTTTTTCGTATCTTTTACTGTTTAGCTAGTAGAGAGCAATCTGTGTGATTGATCACTTATTGAAATGCAAATTACATTTAGATTGCAGCAATTATTGACAATATTTCTATATTTTCATAAAGAAACCATATAAATTATAATACATTGTTAAAATTTCGTATGGTTCTCCAGTCATTCAATTCTAATAACAATCACCATTTAGGCTAAAATCTTGCATGTTTTCTGACCCTCGAACAAACGGTTATTCACGGTCAGCGTGTTTAGATATAGCAGCAGAGCCGCATATTCAGTTCAGCAAGCATTCAAGAATAAAAGAATAAAATAATATTTATTAAATATCAACTAATATATAATCTTTTCTCGGCAATGAATATAAGATATTATTATTTTATTCTATACAATTGAATTAAAAAAAAAAAAACATAAATATTATATTTTATTATTAATGACTAAATTATTTATACATTCGATTTATTTTAATAAAATATAATATGATAGAAATATTATGATTTTACAGAATAAACAGTTTGTGAATTTTTTGACTCAAGTTATTTCAAGAAACAACAGTACAATTGTTTACTGTTTTGTATTTTATCGTTCTTTTGAAAACTACGAATGAAATAATTAATTATAACGATAATATTATTTTATTAGATACTATGCAAAAAGAGAATAGAGCACACACAAAAAAATATTGGTAAATATAATATGCGTTCAAAATTATATTCTTGAACTTGAATGCACGACGCGACATAATGTTTTACACAAATGATTTCTAACCGAATTTTATGCGTTGGTGTATTGATAGTGTATTACATCGTAAATATAATTAATTATTTCATACAAATAATATTTTATTTTAATAAAATATTATATTCGTTATTTAATCAAATCGTTTATATTAGCTATTGTTCAGTATAGATTCATAGAGTACTCAAATGAATGTTCAATGACAGTTTATGAACAATTATGATACTATTTATGAATAAAAATTTACAAAAACTGTTTCTAGGATATATAAGTATAATTACATCGCATCAAAATATAACATATCTCAATGCTCATAAAAATGCGATAACGATTTTGTTGAAAACGCACTATTGAGTGCAGAAGTTATTTGAATATAATTAGCGATATTTTAGAAAAACTAACCGTTGAAATAAATCATGCTTTTGATGATATGTTGGGGATGAATTTGGCTATCATGTAAATCCATTGCTTTATGCGAATTATTTAGAATAAAAGCGCTGGATTTAATTTTTTACAAATAATTTACTTACTTACTTACTTTTTAATGTTGCTTTATTTTTACAAATAATTTTACAATACAAATATAAATTTTTGTTTAATACATACCTATCCCAGGTAATGGGATATCACTGTATTATATCTATGTGTTAGTTTATATATTTGAGGTTTGTATTATCTTTTGTTATATGATTACATGAAAAACTGCTATAAAAAAACATGTTTCTTACTATAGGCCTTACATACTAAAATCTATCAACTAATTATTAAATATTAACCTATAACTAAATAATAAAACAAAAATAAAATAAAATAAAAATATTGATATACGTTTTTATCTTCATATATGTAAGAAATTATAATAATATATATGTACGTAAATACACAAACATATATGTACATATATTGTCGCAGACACATATATTTGATTAATCTCCTAAATAAGTGTAAGTAGTTTTCACAATAATTGATTTGAGTGGTTTTCAAATTTATTTTTCAGATCTTGTGTGTATTCACTAAGTGTGGGCACATTGACTAATGTATGTAAATATTTAGAGGAGTAATATCTTTTGGTTTTTGGTTTGAAATATTTGTTTGATATTAGTCGTAAAGATATATTTTGGACTTTTTGTATAGTATAAATTATTGTTTTGTTGTTGTCTGCCCATATGGGAGCAGCGTACGTCAGGAGCGGTCTGATAAAAGCAAGATATATTCGTCTTTTATTTTTCAAATTTAACTTAGAGTTTGAATTTAGAAATGAATGTAATTTGTGAATTGCGCCAATGGCCTGTCCAGCTTTTATATTTAAATGATCATTAAATTTTAGTTTACGATTTAAATTAAGTCCTAAATATTTAACTTTTTCAATCCATGGAACTTTTTTTGCACCAATTAAAATATGTTTTTTGGGTATGTAGTTTTTTGTGCGATTTGTGAATAAAATTGCCTGTGTTTTTTCGAAATTTACTTTAATTTTCCAGTCTTTACAATAGCTCAGAACGCTACATAAATGATCCTGCAAGGTAGCGACTATACTTCGAATACGTCTATCTGAGGTGTATAGTGTTGTATCATCGGCATACATTAATATATTCGATTTGGAATGGGTGGGGATATCATGAACGAAAATATTAAACAAAATGGGTGACAGGATAGAACCCTGAGGTAAACCCGCGGAAATTTCATAGATATTAGATTCGTTATTATCGATGATAACTTTAAATTTTCTATTACTCAAAAATGATCGCAATAAATAAATAAGATTAGAGGGAAATTTATTAATTATAAGCTTATAAATTAAACCATCATGCCAGACAGTATCAAAAGCTTTTTCGATGTCCAGAAAAACCATTCCAGTGGGTGTTTTATTTTGTAAATTATTTTTTATTTTATTCGTAACTATTGATAGGGCATGTGTTGTTGACAGGTTTTCTCTAAAACCAAATTGAAATGGCGGTAAAATATTATCCTTTCTTAGTTCGTTGTTGAGAAGTCTTAGTATATATTTTTCTATAATTTTACTTATAGAACTTAGCAGGCTTATAGGTCTATAATTTGAGGGTCTATCTGCAGGTTTACCATGTTTTAATATAGGCAAAATGTTTGAAATTTTCCATACAGTAGGAAAGTAACCTAAGTCAAGTATAGCATTAACTAATTTTGTTATGAATATTATACCTTTCCTAGGTAACATTTTTAATATTATATTTTGAATTGAATCCGGACCTGGAGCCTTTCGGTTTTTCAATGTTTTGATGATATTAAGAATGTCTATAGGTTTAGCCCACAAACTTGTATTTCTGAGAGGAGTTTTATTTTTGAAGTAGTTATTTAATGTACTGGTCACTGCCGATTCTAAATGATACTGACCTAATTTATCATTTTGTTTATGAACTTTATAAAATACATTAGCAATTGCTTCCGCTTTTTCAAAATTTGTTATGGCTGATGAGTTATTTAATACAAGTGGTGGTATTTTATCTCGCGTATTTGTAATTTTTTGACGGCAGGCCACAAATTATTATAGTGCGTGTTAATATTTTTTAATTTATTTTCCCACTGCTTGTTGCTATGTAACTTCATTTCAAATGAAAGTTCTTTAGTAAGTTTATTTAGTTGATATTTAATTTCAGGATTTCTACTTTGTTGCCATTTTCTTCTAAGTTTATTTTTTATTTTTAGTTTTAACTTCAATTTTTGCGGAATAATATTTGAATTGTGGTAATTGCAATATGTGGGAATAGTCTTATCTATTGCTTGATGTATACAGGTAGTTAAGTGAGTTACGGCGTCGTCTATATCTTTCCCAGTTGTAAAACAAGCGTTAGTATTAATAGTATTATCTATAAAAAATTTAAACTGATTCCAGTTAGCAAGTCGATAGTTTAAACGCTTATGTATTTGTTCGTCAAGGTCGTGTTGCGTAAGTGATATAGATAACAAAACCGGATTGTGGTCAGAATTAGTCGCAGTAACTGTGTACGGTATCGAACTAACAGTCACATTTTTTGTGATGGCCAAATCTATGGTTCCTGGATTATGTGTGGGATTGGAAGGAAAATGTGTTGGACTTTCAGGGAAATGAAGCTGTAGGTTATTGATGTTATCGTTAAGAAAATTACTTAATTTTAGGCCATTATTATTACAATTACTGCATCCCCAATCACGGTGACGAGCGTTGAAATCACCGGCTAAAATTACGCGATCGCCCAAATTAAATAAATTGTCTACATCAGAAATATTCAGACTATTGCAAGGGAAGTAAGCCGATACAACAACTATATTTGTAAATGGAAGTACAATATTAATGGCTGTAGCTTCAGCACTTTCTAATCTACTTATGGGTATTAAATTGTGTTTGATTTTATCATTAATTATAATTGCTGTTCCGCGTCCATGCATTGCATTGTTATCATTTCTGTAAATAATATAATTTTTCAAACTTAACTTCATATGAGGTTTCAAAAATGTTTCATTAATTAAAGCTATTTGTATGTTATGAGTTTTCAAAATATGTTTAAATTCAAGAAAATTACAATATAAGCTTCTGGCATTCCAGAACATTATCTTTAAATTATTACTATTTACATTCATTTATTATAAAAGTGAGTCAATAAAATCATATCATATTCCTCTTCAGAAGCTAAGTTTAATTTATGAGCTAAACTAATCAATTTATTCACAGATTTCATTACCGCTGGTCTTGAAAAAACTTCTTGTACAAAGTTTATTGATGACATTAGTCCTGATATCGACTCAGGTTCAATGGGTTTATCTATACCTGTATCGTTTTGCATCATTGAATTTCTTGAAAGTGGAGGGAATTGTCTCGGATTTGATAACACAGCATTGAACTGCCTTGTCAAAGGTTTCGGTGCTGGCGCAGGGATGTACTGGCGTTTCAGTCTCATATTTGATAATAGTTCTTCTCGTTTCTGCTTTATTTCTAGATACTTCGGACAATGTTTATAGTTAGCTGGGTGAGCTTCTGCGCAATTAACGCACAGTGGCGGATCTTCCTTTTTTTTGGACATTCCTTCGGTTCGTGTTCTTCAGTGCATTTGACGCATCTGAATTTTAAATTACAATAGGCCGAAACGTGGCCAAAAGATTGACAGTTAAAACATTGTATGATGTTACCATTGTGTCTATATTTGTCCCACTTTACCGCATAGCCCAAAATATGGTTCATATTTTTTAGCGTAGTCATGTCCTGTTCGTGGTCGCAAATAATCAAATATATAGGAAGGTTAAATCTTTGATTTAGGGAATCCATTTTAGTCATTTGTATTACCTTCTTTACTCTCACATATTTTTCGAGTAAGAAAGCCATTATATCTTCTGATGGTATGGAAGGTGGATACCAAGTGCTACAATTTTTTGATTTGCTTGTTCTTTGAGTGGATATGAGTAAAACTTTTTCTTTTGGGATTTTAATTCCTTTATGATAACTTCAAAATCCGTCTTACGATAAGTGGTTACTCGATAATGATTTCGGCCCTTATATTGTACATGAACCTTGGACTTACACTTGCCACGTAAGGTTTTCAGTGCTGCGACGTTACTAAAGTCATCCAAAATTACTATAGCTGGCATAGGTTTGTCAATGGAATCATTAGCTGCTGAATCATTAGCTGCTGATTTCGATTCAATGGATTCTCGATTTTCGGAAATATTAGATTCGCTCTCTGCCGTTTGCATTTCTTCAACAACTGGATTTTCTTTTACCGCAAGAACGGAAAATCTGTTCTTATGCACAAACGTTCCAGAGGTTCCCTCTTCCCGATCATTATTAGTATTTTTATGACGCCCAGGAAATAACTCCATCATATGAATTTTCTTCTTCTCAGAAACTCGCTTAATTAAAAGCCTCTCGGCGGCACTGTGTTTACATTCTTTATCATTATTGGGTTTCACCATGCACTAAACACTTTTTAGAACACTAAATCGAATAAAAACTGTTTCAATATATTATTCTATTCTATTAACACTCTTACAAAATCACTCGATACGAAAACAATTTATCATGGAAATGATCTCGGTAAATTGTCAATGTCTTCAAGAAACATCTGAAGTTGTTTGTAAAAGACAGCAACATTGGTTTGGTGACAGTTTCGATATTATTATCAAAATAGTAATGTCATAGTTAATTCTGGCGCGTTTTTAAAATGGGGCGTAATTTAGTAAATGTCAAAAGATATACTAAATTATCGTACAAAATTTCTTAATAATCATAAATAAATGTACGAAATAATAACTTTATTTATTAATTTCGCTGATATGAATTGTTATAAAATTATAATAGTATTATTATAAAGTTATAATGAATTATTATGAAATTTTACTATTGTCGAATATAAATTTTGTATTTAGGTATTATTTACATATTTCCTTAAAATTTAAGAAAAATTAGATAATCTCGAAAAAATTATATGAACACACATAACGATTTATATATCATTTTATTCGTGATTTTTTCTGCATCTTTCGTACGAACAAAGTTTTTTCGTATCTTTTACTGTTTAGCTAGTAGAGAGCAATCTGTGTGATTGATCACTTATTGAAATGCAAATTACATTTAGATTGCAGCAATTATTGACAATATTTCTATATTTTCATAAAGAAACCATATAAATTATAATACATTGTTAAAATTTCGTATGGTTCTCCAGTCATTCAATTCTAATAACAATCACCATTTAGGCTAAAATCTTGCATGTTTTCTGACCCTCGAACAAACGGTTATTCACGGTCAGCGTGTTTAGATATAGCAGCAGAGCCGCATATTCAGTTCAGCAAGCATTCAAGAATAAAAGAATAAAATAATATTTATTAAATATCAACTAATATATAATCTTTTCTCGGCAATGAATATAAGATATTATTATTTTATTCTATACAATTGAATTAAAAAAAAAAAAAACATAAATATTATATTTTATTATTAATGACTAAATTATTTATACATTCGATTTATTTTAATAAAATATAATATGATAGAAATATTATGATTTTACAGAATAAACAGTTTGTGAATTTTTTGACTCAAGTTATTTCAAGAAGAAACAACAGTACAATTGTTTACTGTTTTGTATTTTATCGTTCTTTTGAAAACTACGAATGAAATAATTAATTATAACGATAATATTATTTTATTAGATACTATGCAAAAAGAGAATAGAGCACACACAAAAAATATGGTAAAATAATATGCGTTCAAAATTATATCTTGAACTGAATGCACGACGCGACATAATGTTTTACACAAATGATTTCTAACCGAATTTTATGCGTTGGTGTATTGATAGTGTATTACATCGTAAATATAATTAATTATTTCATACAAATAATATTTTATTTTAATAAAATATTATATTCGTTATTTAATCAAATCGTATATTAGCTATTGTTCAGTATAGATTCATAGAGTACTCAAATGAATGTTCAATGACAGTTTATGAACAATTATGATACTATTTATGAATAAAAATTTACAAAAACTGTTTCTAGGATATATAAGTATAATTACATCGCATCAAAATATAACATATCTCAATGCTCATAAAAATGCGATAACGATTTTGTTGAAAAACGCACTATTGAGTGCAGAAGTTATTTGAATATAATTAGCGATATTTTAGAAAAACTAACCGTTGAAATAAATCATGCTTTTGATGATATGTTGGGGATGAATTTGGCTATCATGTAAATCCATTGTTTTATGCGAATTATTTAGAATAAAAGCGCTGGATTTAATTTTTACAAATAATTTACATTTTTGTAAAATTTTCAAATATTATTGTTTTCTCCTCGGTCCTACACTTTTCGAATATAGTTTTTGGCCACGCCCCTAACATATTTAACCAATCACGTGTTAGATTTACATTTTAACCTACGATTTTTTACTATAATGTCAGATAACGCTTTATCTACGTCGCCGGCGGCAACCGCTGCGCCAGCGACAGCATCGCCGAAAAAGGGCAAGACTGCGGCTGTTAAAAAACCGCGAGTGAAGCCGTCCCATCCTCCTACATCTGAAATGGTAAACAACGCTATTAAAAGTCTGAAAGAACGCGGCGGATCGTCGCTGCAGGCGATTAAGAAATATATGTCGGCCAATTATAAAATCGACGCCGAGAAAATGTCAACGTTCATTAAAAGTATTTAAAGTCAGCTGTTCAAGCGGGCACACTGATTCAAACAAAAGGCAAAGGTGCTTCGGGTTCGTTCAAACTTGCCGCGAACGCTAAACAGAGCGGCGGCGAAAGCGGTGTTTCGGCTGGAAAAGCCAGGACCGCTAAGACGCCAGCGGCAAAAGCAAAATCGAAGACAGCAAAGTCGAAGGGCGCCGCCAAACTGCTTCGTCCCCTAAAAAGAAGTCTGCATCCGCAGCGGGCACATTAAAAAAGTCGTCGGCGAAACCTAAGACGACAGTCGATAAGAAGAAGACCATTCAGGGTAAGTCGACGAAAGCCTCATCGGCCAAGGCAACGAGCAAAACGAAGAAAACCGTCAAGACCGCAGCCGCAAAGAAACCTAAATCGCCAAAGAAGAAGACATCAAAAGTAGCCAAACCTTTGAAAAAAGCGTCACCGAAAAAGAAGTGAAAACATTTCATTATCTTTTACACAACAGCAAACGAAAATGTTGCACAAAGTCCTTTTCAGGACTAACAATAAATTTTTATCAAAGAACATTATTATTTTACTTATATATATCTTATCATCTTATATTATAGCCTTTTCGTGGACTTCGGAAAAAAATTTTAATAAAATATTTGTAACAGGAGCGCAGCAACGCTCGCTGTGTTCCTCGCCGTGTTGTGTCATTGACGAAATTAAAAAAGTCAAAGTCTTTTCAATTTTCAATTTCGTCTTTGGTAGGAGTAGTTGTCAATATCAATCGCTGAATTTTATTTATTTATTTATTTTTTTTTTTTAAATAATTTTATATGAATAAATTATCTTAATCAAATGAAATATAATCAATAATTTATTAATAAAAGTTTTATATATCACTTTAAATAAATCAACTATACATAGAACGGCCAACTCTCATAATATTAAATTCATAATTTTTCTAATTTTTTTTTATATAAATAATAAGTAAATGGAAATTATAATGAAATAAAATATAATCATTAATAATTTTTTGAAGTTTCAATCGTTTTTTCATATCGTATTCGAAAAAGAAAATTGATATAACTTAAATAAATAACTATATATGAAATTAAAAAATATACAATCAAAAAAAAAAATATGGGATATATAAATATATAGAATATAA
>NW_020537301.1:0-20333 GCF_003426905.1 Ctenocephalides felis | reverse complement strand
AATTCTGAATCGATTTTGAAAATTCAAGAACCGTTCGAAAGATATTGGTTGGAAATCGTGCTGATTAGTTTTTGGTAAAGATCGGCCGGGCCATTTTCTTGTGATAAAGTGTTAAAAAAAATTTTTTCGACGATTTATATAATTATTTTTTTTCACGGTAGATACCATAGTTTTATAGATCATAATAAAATATTACGGTCCTACAACAACTCGTTTAACTTTCAAAATTCGCCAAGTTTGCAAAAATTGATGTTGTTTTTTGGCATTTGTCAAAATTATACTTTTTATCGACGTTACTCGAACACGCTTGAACCGATTTCAGAAATTTAAAAGCCATTATATGTATCTCGATGAGGATTATCATTTCTCAGTTTTGTGCGACGATCGGCCGAGCTGTTTCTTGTAATTTGGAAAAAAGTGTTAATTTTCGTGCACATTTAAGCCCATAATACTGAATCGATTTTAAAAAATCAAAAACTGTTTGAAAGATATTAGTTGGAAATGATACTGATTAGTTTTATGTAAAAATCTACCGAGCCGTTTTTTTAACGTTTGTTAAAATTAAAATTAGACGATTTACTTGGTATAACGATAAGATAATTGATCTTAATATACATACTAAACCATTACAGTCCTACGAAAACTGGTTAAGTTATAAAAATAATTGATTTTTAAAATTTGCTTTTAGAAAATACTCCGAGTTAACGTGTTCGTTCGTATTCAATTATGTGTAATAAATCCACTCGGAATATTAATATATTAAGAATAATAAGAAGATTAAGTCGATTATTTACACATATCGAGAAGTTCATGTAACTTGCTTCAAGGCAAAATATCAGAATCAACTAGGTGCATTCGCGTCCAACGCGCTGTGAGTGCTCACAATTATAAGCACAGATTTTTAGTGTTCGAGATGGCCGATAAGCGTTTTAGAATCAATAACAGTAACAGTAATTGTGTTAATTTCATTACTTTCTGGATCAATTAGCTCAAAAAAAAAAATGTGAGCTACAGCTTGCCATTTTTGCGGGATTATGAGAAATTTAACAATTAATAAACAAATGAAATTTGGTTAGTTTAAGCTTAAATAATATTAATATTAAAATTGAAATTTAAATTTATTAAATTAAAAATTAAAATAATTAACAATGATATTAATATTAAAAAATAATTGTGACATACAGCTTGCCATTTTTGCGGGATTATAAGAAATTTAACAATTAATAAATAAATGAAATTAGGCTTGAGCTTATGCTCAAGTTACATTCGTTTTGACAGATAGTAAAACCTGACGCTCACGCTTTCGCTGCCCTACCTCTGTGGCGTGAGCATATATGAGCGCAAAGTATGCGCTACGAACATGCTACGATGATAACATGTACGAAGTTTTATTCTCGTTATTTGAGAAAAAACAAAAAAAAAACTTTATTTCTTAAAAATTACAATTAATTATATAAATACTTCAAATTTATAATATTATAATATATTGAATAATAATTAAATAACTGAACTGATATATGTACTGGTATAAATTATGTATAAAAATCCTCGTCGAGCATAGAGCTCGGATTTTTTATAGGTAAAAATATGCTCTATCAGCAAGGTGGTTCGTGTTATTAGATGTAAGCAGTGTCAGCGGGATGGATTCCGTAACTCCTCCGGCCCTAGATGAAAAACCTCGGGGTGCAGGTTGGTGGTTGTGGTTGGTTGTGGCTCCCTTGTTCTTGAGGTGTCTCTACTTCTGGAGTAATTTGTAATTTCTTTTTGTTGCTTCTTTGTCTGCAATACTTGAACAGAGTATAAATAATAATACTAGTTATAAATATTATATACATGATAATTGACACGATGTTGTTGTTGTTAATTCCAGTCTTCCTTGCATGAATTTGATCTTGATCTTCTTTAATTTTAGATAGCTCATTTACTTGAATTGATTTGATTGCAATTGGTTCGGTTGATTTTGAATTATTGTAGTTTAGATTAAATCTTGGTAAAATAATTGCTTTTCCTTCTAATGAAGATTCCATATTATAGTAGTTTTTATTGTCGATACTGAATTTGCATTGATGAGGTAGTTTCAAAATAAAATTTCCTTTAATAAATTTTGTTTCTTCTTGATGATTGCAAGACATATCAATTCTTGATTATGTATTTATTAAAAGAATATAGTGTGCATCATTTATTTGCTCTACGATATTGTGTGAAATGTTAACCTGAATCTCGTTACAAGTTTCGATGTGAGTGTTGTCTAGTTGTAATAATTTTATTATGCATTCTTCCTTATTTGAGAGGATATGTTTAATATTGCAAAAATATATTTTTGAAACTGCTCTGCAATCTGCATCATCAAATTGATAGTTATTATTGCCAGTTGTAAGAAAAGTTTAGGTGGAATAATGACTCTATTTTCGGTATTTGGAATTGGAAACAATTTATAATGTTTATAAGTTTCAGGTAGAGTGATAGGAAATTTGATAAGAAAAACATTTTTTTCATCCGTATAATAATATTGAATTTTTAATAAATTGTAATATTTGTGAAGATTACTATCGCTTATGGAAAATGGTAGGAAATCTCTACTGTATAAATCAGTGATTCCCAACCTTTTTGGGCCCCGCCCCACATTGAGGTTTATAACAATGTTATGCCCCCCCTCCTACAACTTTTTTTTGTTCGCTATTAAATTGTTATTAAACATCAAAGAAAAATTTCAGAATAAGCAAACAAAATGGAAAATTCAAACAAATTTTTTACTGTTTTTTCGAAATTTATTTAATGCTGCGATACTTAAGCTTGCATGCTGCACAAAGATTTTATATTAGGTTTTTGCTTACTGAGGTTCAAACCCGAGTCTCCACGTGATGTTATTTCAAGTCTATTTCCTTTTTATAAATAACTTATAGCAAATTTTTGTACATACGATTACTTTTGGGCTTTTGGTTTCAGTTTCTTCATAAAGCCATTTCTTAACTTCTACTTAGCTAGTTAACATTTTCTTAACTCAGAACGGAATTATATCTAATTTTTATATATCTTTTTTGTTAAATATTTTTTCTTTTAACCGGAACTCAAATTTCTAGTTATCAAGTTAGCAACTAAGTAAATGCGCATTTTTGTTACAAAATCGAAGACAATTTTTGCGTAGAATTAAATAACTTTGTTCTGTATACCATTATGATCGATGGCCTTTTGTTATCTTCCAAGAAGCATCATTGTCCCAAGTTTATAAAACTTATAGTTTTTATTATCAAACACTGAATTAGGCACAATTTGACACCATCATGATTTTTGTTTTAAATTTGGAATTTGAAAGATGTGGAAAAAATTCAACCAAGCCCCAATAATTTTCAAACATAGCCAAATTGTTTCTATTAGCCAAATCGATTATTGCTTTAATTGAGCTGTCCAAAACTTTAACTGGACAATCAGAACAGCTTTGAGTAAAAATCATTAGAATGACATTTTCCAAACCAATTTAAACATAGCTATTTTTTTAAGGTTTAGACACTATAAACTGCATCTAACCTATGGGAAGATCATTTTTTTCTTTGCAAAAATAAAAATGCAAAATATGACTGAAATGCTTATTTTGAATGACAGCTGAATTTTTACTATACAATAAAAAAATGTTTTACATGTAGACTAACTCAAAAAACCTAAATAATCATTTGAAGCAATCTAAGAGTAAAAGCCGCACTTAGTGCCAATCTTGTACTATGTAAGAATACAATAAAAAATAGTTTGTTTTAAATTAATTCCATTTTACCGCCATAGTTACCGACAGTGAGTAAAAAACTCACGTCATATTTACGATTTTTCGATTTTTCAATTTTTAAAACCTTATATAAAACTCTGTTCGCGTTAAACTTCGCAATTAACTTTAGTAGTAAATATCACTTTCCTTGTGCATATTTTAAGTCATATCATGTCATTGGCCTTAAAGCACTTGTGCCAAGCAGTCCGCAACTTGATTTACCTAATTTTTTGGTAATTTTCGTAAATTTGAAAAGTTTAAAATAACCCTAAGAATGATTGCATTCCGCAACATCCTCTTACATAATGCTTAGTTTTATATTAAGCAGTTTATGGCATATATCGTTTTCAGATTATAATGGCTAGTTGTAATTTTATTATAAAGTGATGATAAAAATTCAAATTCAAGTTAATCTTTTTAAATAGTTAGGTCAACCTGGGAGAAATATCATAACTCGAGCACCAGGGAAATAAGGTTGAAAACTAGGTCTGTCCCGGACAAACCTGGACACCTTAGTTAATTCTAAGAAGCATTTTTTTATGTAAATGTTTTACCAATATTACACTAGATTACATTTAAATCACCAAAATTTTCAAATTGCCCCCCTGAATTTACAAATTGCCCCCCGGTGGGGCGTGCGCCCCACGTTGGGAAACACTGGCATAAATGTTTTAAAGTATCAATCATAAAATTCAGATTATCTAATTTTATTATTGAATTATGAATTAAATTCATTTTAGCTAAATCTATTGATATTTCTATATCTATCTATTTGTCAATATACCTAAACTATAATTAATTACTTCTAAACTATCCTTAGCTCTAAAATATTCATTATGACTAAAACTACCGAATTTT
Source organism: Ctenocephalides felis (assembly GCF_003426905.1). Taxonomy (NCBI): domain Eukaryota; kingdom Metazoa; phylum Arthropoda; class Insecta; order Siphonaptera; family Pulicidae; genus Ctenocephalides; species Ctenocephalides felis. Next base: position 15,721 of record NW_020537301.1, on the reverse strand, counting down.
GGATAATCATTGATATCATTCAATTTCTTATTTAATATTTCATCATTTTCTCTAATATTAATAATTGTTTCGTTAAAATATTCAATTAACCTATTATTTAGTGTCATTTGTTTATTCAATGGTTTTGCATAATTTTCATCGTTAGTTTCTAATATAAAAAACAAGTGCATGTCAGATTGAATTTTACGGTTTATTATAATTGCATGAAAAGCTTACAAAAATGTACAGAAAATTAAATAATTGCTTATTTAAACCATTCATAATCGTGACTCTAATGTGCGTTTGTGGAATCAAAAAAATATCTTACATTTCAATCAAGATATAGAAGCAAAAATGGAATCGGACTGTAAACCAACAGAAATCCCAAAACTACGAAGGACCGTAATTGGATCGAGCAAATATAGCAAGATTCCTCGCGAAGAAGGTCGGACCAATATGTTTACATCGGAAAAGATCTCGCTGCGTTCAACTTCATCAGTTTCTGACTCAATGCAGTAAGTATTATCATCTAGTAATAATGCATCTCTCATCCACAATCTGATGTCAAGAAACATCCTAATTCATGGCAAGTAGTCAATTTCAAAAAAAGAAAAACATCATTTGAACCATTAGGAATAGATGTCAAAATTCAAAACAGATTTTCGGCCCTTTCAACAATAGACACAGCTAATGATGACAACTCAGTTAAACCGGCTCCAGTCAGTAAGCCCCCTCCAATATTTATTTACGGAGTTGACGATATTAATGATATGTCAAATCAATTAAATGAAATAATTCCGCACGATCAATATTTCCTGAGAAGTTTAGCTAACAATACATTTAAAATTCTATGTAATTCTGTAGACCATTTTCGAACTTTATCCAGACATCTAAAAGAAACTAATGCTGTATATCATACATATCAATTGAAAGAAGAGAAGGCTTATAGGGTTGTTCTTAGAAATGTACAATTTTCAACAAGCACAGAGTCAATTAAATTAGAACTATTAAAACAGGGTCATGTCGTACGTAATATCCTAAATATTAGACATAGAATAACAAAAGAACCCCTTAATATGTTTTTTGTTGATCTGAAACCAAATAGAAATAACAAAAATATTTATAACATTTACAAATTATTCAACTGCATAATATGCGTCGAACCACCGAGAAAGTCTAATAACATTATACAATGCACTCGCTGTCAACTCTTTAATCACACCAAAAAATATTGCAATAGACCATTTGCTTGTCTAAAATGCGGTGACAATCATAATACAAAAGCTTGTACCAAAGATCCGAATGCTCCGGCATGCTGTTATTTTTGCGACGGTGCTCATCCAGCTAATTATCGCGGTTGCTCATATTTCCAAAAAATTAAAGAACAAAGAAACAAAACTCCAGTAAATCAATCAGTCATAAATCCAAATCCAAATAACCAAAATTTTAAAAATACTAATAATCTAAACAACATTTCTCCGGCCTTGAAGACAACAATTCATGGCTCATCCTATGCAGACAATGCAAAAAAAACAATTATTCTGCTTCTAATCATTCACCATCAAATCCCGAATCTGATTCTCTAGCAACATTTATTTTAGAATTTAAAAATGTCTTCAATCAGCTTATACAACAGAACACCGTTATAATAAATATGTTATCCATGTTAGTCAACAACATAAACAATGACAAAAATAATTAAAATTGCTGAATGCAATGCCAACGGTTTATTACCTCACAAAAATGAAGTAGAATGTTTCTTAAAAATAAACTTAATAGATATCTTATTAATCTCAGAATCACACTTCACTGAAAAAAACTACTTTAAAATTTATAACTACACTACTTATAACTCAAATCACCCAAGTGGCAGGGCTCGCGGCGGTTCGGCTATATAATCAAAAATAATATAAAGCATTTTGTTCTACCTAGTATTTGTGATGATTTTCTACAAGCAACTCAAATTTCTGTTGAAACAAATTTATATAATTTTTGTGTTTCTGCTGTTTATTGTCCACCAAGATTCAAAATTTCTTGTGCTCAGTTTTCTTCATTTTCTCTCAATTAGGTAATAAATTTATCATTGGTGGTGACTTTAATTGTAAACATATTGCCTGGGGTTCTAGACTGACTACAGCCAATGGTAAGATACTTCATGCAGCCATGGGGCAAAATAACCTCTCCTTTATTTCAACTTGCAGTCCAACATATTGGCCTTCTGACCCTACTAAAGTTCCAGACCTTTTAGATTTTTTTATTGTAAAAGGTATCGATCATTCATATCTTAATATTGAATCTAATTACGATCTCTCTTCAGATCATTCTCCAATACCTGTGACGTTTAGCACATTTCCTACTCCAGCTATCAACAATCATATTCTACACAACAAACTTTCTAACTGGACTCAATTTAAATCCATACTTGATTCAAAATTATTTCCAAAAACTAGGCCTACAAGCGTAATTGATATAGAGAGATAAAATAGAATATTTTTCTTAGATTGTACGTGAAACAACCAAGCAGATAACCCCGAATATTATTTCAAGAAATGATAATCTAATAATTCCGCAAGAGATTAAGAAGCTAATTGCACAGAAACGAAGAGCAAGACGTACCTGGCAACATTCTCATCTACCAACGGATAAGACATCCCTTAATCATCTCAATAACACGCTGAGGAAAAAAATGAAAGAATGGAAGAATTGTACATTCAGGTCGTATTTATTGCAGCTAAATAGGTACGATAATTCCATATGGAAACCAATCAAGAACAAAAGTAAACCCCTACTACAAAACCCTCCTCTGAAAATAACTAACCAAAACGGTTTCATTTGGGCAAAAAGCAACGAAGAAAAAGCGGAAGCATTTGCTTACCATCTAAGTAGCATTTTTAGCGCTCGAAATATTTTCCAGAATAATTTAATTAACAATTTCGTAAAACAACCCATTCATTCTACACCGTTAGGACATTTTTCACCAAATGATGTCTTATGTGAAATTAAAAGGATGAAAAATAGATCTTCGCCGGGTATGGACAAAAATGTTAAAAGAATTGCCTACAAACGGTATTTTATATATAACAAATATTTTCAACGTCATTCTTCAATATAAATATTGGCCCACAGCGTGGAAGACTGCAGAAATTATTATGATCGCTAAATCAAACAAAAACCATCACACTGCTAGTTCATACCGTCCTATCAGTCTTTTATCGATATTATCGAAAATTTTAGAGAGACTTTTGTTGCAGAGATTGTCAGAAGATCATTCGAATGATAGTTGGATCCCTCACCACCAGTTTGGCTTCAGAAAAAATCACTCTACAATTCAACAATGCAACAGAACGGTGTCTCGTATTCTTGAAGCCATGAATAGAAAGGAACACAGCGTAGCCGTATTCTTAGATGTCAGCCAGGCTTTCGATAAGGTTTGGCACTCAGGACTCCTATATAAAATCAAAACAACTTTTCCAAACTACTTCAATATCTTAAGCTCATATTTGCTTAATAGAAAATTCAGAATCAAAATTAAAGATGTGACTTCGAGCATCAGAAATATAGAATGCGGGATACCACAGGGCAGTGTGCTAAGCCCTGTACTTTATCTTCTTTTTACAAACGATATGCCCACAGATGATCTTCTAACCATATGCACTTACGCCGATGACATAGCAATTATTTCATGCGATTCCGATATTAGAACAGCAACTTGTCAGTTACAAAATTATTTATCTAGTCTCGAAAAATGGTTTTTAGAATGGAATATCAAAATCAATATCAAAAAATCTCAGCACATAATTGTTTCTCTAAAACATCACAACAGTCCACCTATCATCATGAACAATTCAATAATTCCACTATGCAATTCTGTAATATATTTAGGCATGCACATTGATTCGAAATGGACATGGAGAACGCACATTGAATATAAAAAGAAACAAATCCAACTGAAAATAAAAGATTTTTACTGGCTTTTTGGGAGAAAATCTGAAATCTCTCTCGATAACAAGGTACTTCTGTACAAAACTATCATAGTGCCCATTTGGACTTATGGAATCGAACTATGGGGTTGCTCATGCAAATCTAACATAAACATCATTCAAAGGTGCCAGAATAAAATTCTGCGTATCCTTACTAATGCGCCTTGGTATATTTCGAATTTTTGCCTACATAAGGATTTGAAAATCTCAACAGTCAACGAAATGATCAAGATTAGAAGTTCATCTTACAACAATAAATTAATCCAGCATACAAATCCTACAATTCAAGCGATTCACAGACCGATAAGAAGATTGAGCAAGAAATGGCCTTCCGATCTACCAAACACCTAGCCCAATGTCTGCACGCGTCCTGACGTAGTACGCGGCATACATCATCACGTCATCGTTCATTTATGTTATTATTTTTGTATTACTGTTTTAATTTAATTTTTATTTTAACTTTTTTCATTTTATATTCAATTTATTGCATTTTTTGTTATTTTTGTATTTTTTTTTGCTCATATCAATTTTGGCTCAAAAATAAATTGTAACAAAAAAAAGTTTCTAATATACGTATAGCGTCACCGTGCTTTTTGGCATCTTGTGCGTCTAAATTTCCTGTAATTTCCTTAACTATGCTACCTAGTCCGTTAATAAGTCCTCTTTTAATTCTTCTAATAGGTCTAATAATATTGTATTTATCTTTGATAACATTAATCATGGTTTTGGTCAAAGAAATGTATGAATCTTATCTTTTCAAATAATCGTTATGTTTGTTACTCAAAATAGATAAAAGTGTATTAAAGTCAGTAATTAAATTAGTAATTTGTTCTTTAATTAAATCAGCATTAACATAATGAATAAAAATATGATATTTTTCGATCAGCTTTGCATTTCCTAGTTCAAATGGTAACATTCCCGTGGTATTTAATTCTTGAAGAAAAATTTAATCACTGTTTACTACTAGTACCAGGTGCAACATCATTAGCTGAAACAACAACATTTTGTTCACGTGGGATTTGCTGATTATTAGTTTTCGGACGTTTGAGTTCTTGTTTGTGTATCGTAATATTCTTGTCAGTAAGAATTGTATTTCCTAGATCTTTCTGTACTTGTATCTGTTTGTAACGTGAAGCGGTTTTGTGTCGCGGGTTTGATTTTAAATATGCAGGTGTGTTTTCGTCGTATTGCAATGGATCACGTCTTGTTTCATAATTTTCATTAGAACATAATGCCCAATTATTTATATAGGTACTAATAATATTACAAATTGTTGGCCAATAATAATTTTATCTAATTCGTGATTCGTTTTCGTTGATTCCATGATGGTTAAAACAATCTTCGTGAATTGTATTTACTATTAATTTTTATTTACATCAATAATGTCTTCTTTAAAATCATTACATATAACTAATTTAAATGCAGAATAAGTGAAAGTAGAAGTTAAAATGTTTGTAATGTCAGCAATATATTCACTATCGTTGACATACAACGCAAAAGTCTTATTACTAGTACTAAATTATTTAAAATATTTTCATTAACTTATTTTCATATTATAGTAACAATTTCTATTACCTACTCTATTTTTATTAATTAAACATTTTTGTTTAAGTTAATTGGATACCACATTCATTGTTGATACCAATTTCTTTCAGTTTGTGATAATAGAACATTGATAAATCATATGTGATAAAATATAATTAATAAAATTTATGTTAAAATGATATTAAATATTTTTCTAACTTAGGTTTGTGTTCAAAATTAACAAGTATTCTTATAATTTCATTATCGAAATAATTTGTTTCATAGCAATATTGAATATTCAAGATTCAAAATATAATATTAAAATGTAATAATAAATGAAATGGATGAATAACAACGTAATCATGTTCCTTGACTTCTTTACCTAATTCATTACGCAATTTTGAAAATTATCAAACTTATTTTTTCTGATTAACGTAATATAATAAAATATAATAGATTTAAATTTATTCGAAATAATATTAAAATTCACTAAAATTTTTGTCAATCGTTTATTGTATCGTGAAACCTTAGGTGATACGACAGTCATCATTTTATTCCTACCGGTGAAAATTCAATGAATCATTTTTTCCTATACTTATAATTTCTGAAATTTGAAATCGTATTATGTGATTTATTCAGAGAAACAACATCCGGTGAAAATAATGTATTACATTTAGGCATTATTCGGTCTGACTTGTGCTTTACTTTGCGACGGTAAATGTTTGGGTATCTATAAAATTTGGTGTGGACAGGTATAGTGGTATTTTTCTCTTCAAAATTTGTGTGGTCTGTCTGTATTAAATTTTCAATATGTGAAAAATCTACATGTGAATCAGGTTTGTTTGTGGAAATATTATAAGATTCTGTTTCTAAAGGTTTGGTAAATGTTAGGTTAATTTCCTTTTCTGTTAGGTTTTGAATCTCAACTTCATTATTTTTTGCTAATGTCACGGTATCTGGAATGAAACAATTCGGAAAATTTTGCCTTGTAATTAGAATTTCACCTTCTTTAATGTTAACTGGGACTTTACATTTTTCAATGCATCTTTCTGGTATCTGTTGATTAAAAAGTATCTTTGCCGGACTTTTTAAATAATGTAAGTTTAAATTAGTATTAGGTAACACTAACAACTCATTATTTAAATCTATTAATGCCTTCAATTTTTTAAGATTATCAATACCTAATAACCCATTGAAGGTTTCATGAAATTTAAAAAGATGGAATGACAGGTTTTCATTACTTTTAAATTCATTAAAACTCGGAATGTTACATGCAAAATTTTCTTTGTGTGTTGCTAATGCAGTTTTTATTGTGCAAGGGTCAGAGTTAATAAAATTTTTGAAATATTTGTTAGCGATTTCTGGACAAATGAAAGATTTTGTGGAGCCTGAATCAATAAGAAATTTCATATTTGGATTTTGGATTTGTATATATGGGAGGAAATTGTTCTGAAAGCCGTGAAATTCGATTATGTCTGATTCGGTTCTTGGTCGGTTGTTTGAAAATCCATCTGTAGCTGGTCGGGGTACGATTCTTGTTCAGTGTCCATATTTTCGGTCTATTAGTTCGTCTGCTGTTTCCCGTGTTAATAGTAGAAACGCCACTCATGGGTGTCCAGTCAGATTTTTTCGTTGTATTATTTGTCTAATTTGGTAGTTGGAAATTTTGTTGAAAATTATTGGGTTGGTGGGTCATTTGATTGGGTTGAAAACTGTTTGTTGGTTGAAAATTGTTTGATTGAAAGTTATTTGTTGGGAAGTTGTTTGGTTGGAAATTATTTTGATGGAAATTGTTAGGTTGGAAGTATGTGGGTTGGGGTATTTGCGGATTGTTAAAACGTGATTGGAAATGATGCTGTTTCATATAGTTTGTATTTGAATTAAAGTTTCTTGGAAATGCAAGACTATCTCGAGTTTTCTGGTAATTTGATGATTTATTATTTCTTCTATTAATTTGCTTAAAATAGTCTGTATCATTTCTAACATGACTAATGTTATCGTCTTCTTCTATTATATTTAAAGCTTCTTCTAATAATGAAACTCCACGACCTCTTAGAAGCGAACTATACGGTTGTTTTACGTGCGCGATAAAAACTACTAATGCACTTTTCTGAAAGTTGTTGCATAAATACTGAGCAATTTCTTTATTCGTTACATGTAGACAAATATAATTTGAGTAAATACTAATTAAATTTTCAAATTTTGCATAAAATTGGTAAACCGATTCGTTTGGAAGTTGTCGCATATTATGAAGGTCGAATGTCAAAGAAATATCATTTCGTTGATCTGAAAATTTGGAAATTAGCACGTTTATAATATTGTCACTTTCTCTGGAATTCGCAATTTCGATCACTACCTTTGCCCTATCGTAAAGTTTCGAATGAACCGCGCTTCTGATAATTTCATTCTGAATGCATGTTGGATTACTATTGTCGTAATACCTATTCTTGATTTCTTTGACTCTTAAAATAAATGAATTTAATTCTGCGAGGTTTTCGCCAAATTTTGGGATAGTATCAATTAATGCGGTGTCAAATTTTGGAATGTTTTGGATCGACATATGTGCTAAATAATCTGTTAAATTGTCTATTAAATCAGTACTATTTTCCATAAACTAACTCTCATACATGGAATTATGTTTCAATGGAAAGTAAAATTAATTTAATTAATAAATTCTTCATTTAATTACTTAAAAAGAGAGAAAAAAAATTAAATGTAAAAATTGCTTTCTTATCTTCAACGATTGAAGGATAAGGGAGGATTGGCAATTTTACTATCAAAAATAAAAATTTTCACTCACCAGTTCAGAATTCTTCGGCGAATATCCTCTTCGCACTTTTCACACAATACTTTTCACTTTTAATACATATAATTAATATAATTTATTTTTTGCACACTATTAAATTTTTTACTTGCAATCACTTTGTTTTTTCGAATTGAATGGAAATCCTGCGTTAGACCTTTCCAAATCAATTCAACTAATTCTAATATTTGTGGTTCCTAATTCTAAATGATAGAAATCAATGGATATCTGCGTTAGACAATCCCGAATTCTATCCTACCGACTGCGCCAGTTTTATTCTCGTTATTTCAGAAAAAACAAAAAAAAACTTTATTTCTTAAAAATTACAATTAATTATATAAATACTTCAAATTTATAATATTATAATATATTGAATAATAATTAAATAACTGAAGTGATACATGTACTGGAATAAATTATGTATAATAATCCTCGTCGAGCATAGAGATCTGAAGGCAGTTGATTCAGTAGTGCAGAATTGAATTGTCTGAACCTTCATAAAAGCTTACTGTTTGAATAACTGGAGACGATGAGGGCAGTTTTCCTTCCACGGAAGACAACTTAGATGCAGTATCTAAATCCAGTTCTAAAAACAACATACGTACAATCCAGATCCAGTTCCAAAGTCTTAGGCATTAAAAAACGACTTGGTGAATTAAAGTACTATTTTCCATAAACTAACTCTCATACATGGAATTATGTTTCAATAGAAAGTAAAATTAATTTAATTAATAAATTCTTCAATTAATTACTTTAAAAGAGAGAAAAAAAATTAAACGTAAAAATTGCTTTCTTATCTTCAGCGATTGAAGGATAAGGGAGGATTGGCAATTTTACTATCAAAAATAAAAATTTTCACTCACCAGTTCAGAATTCTTCGGCAAATATCCTCTTCGCACTTTTCACACAATACTTTTCACTTTTAATACATATAATTAATATATTTTATTTTTTGCACACTATTAAATTTTTTTCTTGCAATCACTTTATTTTTTCGAATTGAATGGAAATCCTGCGTTAGACCTTTCCAAATCAATTCAACTAATTCTAATATTTGTGGTTCTTAATTCTAAATGATAGAAATCAATGGATATCTGCGTTAGACAATCCCGAATTCTATCTTACCGACTGCGCCAGTTTTATTCTCGTTATTTGAAAAAAAAAACAAAAAAACTTTATTTCTTAAAAATTACAATTAATTATATAAATACTTCAAATTTATAATATTATAATATATTGAATAATAATTAAATAACTGAAGTGATATATGTACTGGTATAAATTATGTATAGTAATCCTCCTCGAGCATAGAGTTCTCGGATCTTTTATAGGTAAAAATATGCTCTATCAGCAAGGTGTTTCGTGTAATTAGATGTAAGCAGTGTCACTCACAGCACCAAGTCGAATGATGAAAATGACATGTAAGCACGCTCACAGCGCGTAAGCATTCAACGCGAATGCACCCCTAGTTATATTTATATTTACTAACTAGATATCATATTGTAGTGTGTATATTTACTAACTATCAACTTTCACAAAGATATATTTCAAACAAACAACAATTATATTTAATACTAGCTGACCCAGCAAACGTTGTTTTGCTAAGTATGGTATATTCTAAACAATTTCTAGAGAATCAAAAATATTAATACTTTAAGTGTATAAGGATGTGTTGTTTGAATGCTATATACAACGAGGTATTATAAAAACATTAAACCCCATTAGTTTGTCTATATTTTATTAATACAATCAAACTGGAAGTTTTATACACTTTCTATAGAAAACATGGTATAATAATCCAATCCAAGTCATTTTTGGTCTTTCGACATATTGATTATTGTTTCAAGTTTTTCAGATTCTTTTTTGATTCAGGATTTTGTGTATAATTGTAAATAATACTACTGAGCTAATACAAAATTTTCAAATTTCTGCGAGGAGAGATAAAAAAGGAATTAGGTATTTCTTCTTTAACCTGCTTTTTGAAAAGTTTCAAGTAACATTCGATGAATTGAAGTAAATTTATTAAAATATACTATCTATGTGTAGAGCAAGGCGAGGCACAAAGGTTCAATTTGGCTTTGAGCATATATAAACTATATTATGAAAAGCAAACCAATCATATCACAAATAACACATTTCAAACGAACAATTATCTGACTACGTTCAGTAAAACTGCCAACTTCATCATTGTAGAAATGTGCTTTTTTTGCTGTCTTTCAAAAAATTGTTATCTAGACCTTTTTACCCCATAACTTGGAACGGCCAGGTGGCAAACAGGTTGAATGTCTTATTTTAATTTTAAAGTTATTTTACAAAATAATTACACTTTTAACTAATGCAAAAAACTGCCAACGGAAGAAAATACTTTTATTATGAATTTTCAAAGATTACAGTTTATCTCCAGATAGCAAAGTCATAAGAATCATGGTTATAGCTGCTTATACATCTTTTTCCCTCTACTTTCAAATATTGTTGTTAAATAATGCTTAACTTTACTGATTTTTGGCACATCGGTGGTAGACCTTTTTAATCCCGTATCTTCATATGTTACTATCTATTTTGCGATAAATTCTGGGAAATTATAACTGGAAAAATGTTATTCGGCAAAATGTCCCTTTGATCGATACCAAATTTAGGATCTAAATTTAAATAAGATAAATAAAAAATAATATAACCTAGAAAATGTTTTATAAATACCAATGAGTATATAATTATACAAATAAGATCTTTCAGAGCACCGTGTTTGAGAAAAATATGCCAAAAAGTGCATTTTCATATTAACATATCAAAAAAGTTTATATTTGAGTCTCTAGTAACACTTGCGGCCCGTTTACTAACGTTTTTGTATTTAAATAAAACTACAAACAAAACTACTTACTACAAATTTATCATAAATAAATAATATTCGCCTAAAACATCCTATTAAACGTAATTGAACATCATCTGTCAAAAGCGTTTGACATTTCACGAAATTGCCACCGTCCATTGTTTTATTTAAATTACGCTTCTTCAAAAATTTTCAAATTAAAAATGTAAAGTTTCAACGCGTTTCAATTTCTCACCTTTTGGACTTTCTCTGGATTGGCACGAATTTTTCAAGACTAAGACTGGCGAAATCGATTCAGCCGTTTTCGAGTTTTATTCGGACATTTGAAAGAGAGCTCCATTTTTATATATAAGATATGATTAATGCGTTCAAATGTATGCCACTGAGGTTAGGAAGAGAGTGCCGGCTTTCACATCATCCTAGAGGCTCCCGTTCGAGCCGGAAATATTGCCCATAGAGCTCATATATAGAGCGGAATCCTGAAGGGTTGTAGTTCAGGTATTCCATAGAGTGATGGTAGAGTCCATACAGCAAAGTGTTGAATATAAGGGTGCTGACACACAACACCATAGATGGATGATGAGTCCATAGAGCATAGATAAGTGAATAATTGAATATAAGGGTGCTGGCGCACAACATTCCTCCCTCCTTTAGGAGATTATAGTTCTTACCGAATTCAGACATTTATAACAAAACATGAACTATAATCTATATGAAATATTTACATGACATGGCAAACATTAAGACTTACATAAAAATTGGAAAAACATTATCATTTAAATTTAGAAAAGTCTTATAACTAAAAATTTAAAATTGAATCACATTATAATTAAAATTAGAAATTTAATGTTACTTTTTGTTAAAAGTATTACAGTTGAAAATTAGAAATTAGAAAAACATTATAATAAAATAAAATTACAAATTGGAAAAGTATTACAATTAAATAGTAGAAACTGAAAACATATTTAACATTAGAATTTAGTTTAAATTAGTTATTAAAATACATAAAGTTGAAGTTATAATTGAGTAATAACAAACATAATAGTATTGGAAAAAAATTTAAATAGTATCAATGAATTTTTTAATTCTATTGACATGAACTTTCACCTGCCTCCGCCAGCACAACAAAGTGTAATACACGTCTGAATTTTTTGTTAAAATAGTATAAGATCCTGTCCAAGGCATTTGTAACTTTTTAGACTTTCCTTTTTGGATTGTCTCATTTTTTAACAGAACCTGATCACCAATATTAAATTCAGTTATAGTTGTATTTTTGTCAATATAATTTGAATTTATTTTTACTCTCAATTAAAATTTCTCGTGCAACTTTATTTGCATTTTGAATTCTATTTTTAATTTCACTAGCATAATCATCATATATATATCGGGAATCGGAAACTTGGGAGAGGGATGATGGTAATTCAGGGTTATATCCAAATACTAGCCGGAAAGGGCTATAACCAGTAGAAGAATGTGGTGTAGTATTATATGTGAATGTAGAGTATGGTAACCATAAATCCCAATCAGACTGATCTGGTTTTATAAAATTTCGAATGTACTCTACCAGAGTCCTGTGAGATCTCTCGAGAGCTCCGTTAGACTGAGGGTGATATACAGTCGTTTGAATTTTTTTATTTTTAAAATTTTGCAAACCTGTTTGAATAACGCACCTAAAAAATTAGTACCCTGGTCTGTAAGTATTTTTGAATGCACTCCGTAGTTACAAACAATGTTTTCTACAAAAAGCTCGTGCTACGCTTTCAGAGTCCTGGAATTTGAGAGGGATTGCTCGACTAAATTTAGTTAGTAGGTCTTGGAATGTTAAAATATATTTATTTTGATTAGGAGTCTCGGTAAAAGGTCCGACTATATCAAATTACAAATCAAATAAATTCGCAATGGTAATTATGGACACTCCCACGAAGCGCGCATTTTTCGAATGGCTTCGTGGGAGTGTCCGTAATTACCATTGCGAATTTATTTGATTTGTAATTTTTATTTCTTTGGCAAATCTCGCAATTTTTTATATAAACCCTTAAATCTCGTTTGAGATTTGACCAATTATATTTTCAGAACAATTCGTTTTGTGCCTACCTTTTTCTATTCTTTGCAAAAAATTATCCTGAACAGAACCGTCACCCTGGTAATAATTCGGTGTGAATTAAGAACAATTAAATAAAACACTATAAGCATTTAAAAGTAAGTAATTTTAATAATGTAAATCATAATTCAAAAATCAGTTCAATTTTCATTGTAGTGCTTTGTGATAAACGATTTTTTGTTTGATTACCTGGCGCACAGACAAACAATCTGATGGTTTTCCAATACGGGAACAAACAACATACAATTTTCCATGTGAGAAACATGGGTTTTCTAAATTAATACCACAAACACTTAATGATACCATAAACGCACTGGAAACGCATTGGGATGCATGGTGCGAGAACATCTTCTGCTTTATACTATACTTTGAATATAGTTGGTCGATATTTCGCAACATTATAATTGCCGATCCAACCTTTAATTGAAGATTGTGAGGTGACAATCCTAGCAAATCCAGCGAGTTTAAAAACTCCGGTGGATCGTCTTGGTTAGTTGCCGAATCAACTGATTCGCCTGTAATTTGTTCTTGAATTTTGAAAATTTAATTAATTTACATCAATTTTTTGGCTGCCAATATAGCTTGATTAAGAGAAAGATATTTCTATGTTTATATAAATATATTCAAAATTAGATTATCAAAAACTGTCACAAAATGACACAAAATGTCATGACATCGATGATTGTTTTTTTTACAAATTGCGTTGCCTACTCGATTAAAGAAGAAAAGGGCTGTTTTTAGGGTTTTCCCGGCAATTATTCGTTTTTTCTCGCCGTAACAACCATCCTTGGACTTCAACGAACATTTAAAAAAAAGAATTGGCCAAATTGGTCCAAGCGTTGTTGAGTTATGCGCTTACCAACACATTTTGCGATCCATTTTTATATATAAGAAGATAACATTATTTTCTAATGCTCTTTTAAAATCGTGAGATTTGAGATTTAGAACAGGAAAGTACAAAAATTTGTAGAGCATCGGCGTTAGTATTAATCTTACCCTTTTTATAAACAATATTATAGTCGTACTCTTCGAGCTTATTTTCCAACGCATAAGCCTGGAGCCGGGATCTTTCAGATTCATTAACCACATAAGTGGTTTGTGATCCGTGAAAATGTTAAATTTAAAACCATATATATAGGGTCGAAAATGTTGAACAGCCCACACTACGGCTAAGAGTTCCTTCTCTATAGTAGTGGAGTAGTTTCCCTCCGCTTTATTTAAAGTCCTACTGGCATAAGCAACAGGAAGGTCGCTGCCAATTGCGCCTTGTGATAATATTGTTCTTATTGCCTTGCCAGACGCGTCAGTGGTTATGTTAAACGTCTCATTAAAATTTAGATATTGTAATATCGGAGCACTAACTAAAGGCGATTTAAGAGTTTCAAAAGATTCTTGTTCGTGAGAAGTCCATTTAAAATTTACATATTTCTTTAACAAATTACTTAAGGGTTTAGATACCATAGAAAAATTATTTATAAATTTCCATAATACCCGGCCAAACCGAGAAAAGATTTGACGTCCTTAGGGCATTTGGGAACTGGGAAATCACAAACGGCACTTATTTTTGAAGGATCTGGTTTAATGCCTTTAGATGAATTATATGACCTAGATAAAATACTTCCTTTCGAAAAAAATTACATTTATTTGGTTTGTAATCTTAGGTTATTAATTCTGAGTCTATCTAAACTTCACATAAACGATTATAATGATCTAACAAGGTGTTTGAGTAAATAACCACATCATCCAAATAAACAAAACACTTTAAACCCTGTAGCCCTGTCAACACAGAGTTCATCAGCCTTTGAAATGTGGTGGTGCGTTTGGCAAACCATATGGCATTCGTTAAAATGATAGTGCAAAGTTTGAGTGGAAAATGCAGTTTAATTTCATCTTGATCATCCAGGGGATTTGATGAAAACCCGATGCAAGATCAAACGTTGAAAAATACTTAAAATTGCCAAGTTGGTCAAGAATATCTATCGCCTAATCTAAATTTATAATAATCCTACCTATTGCATTCACACTATTTCCAGATACACCACATAATTTGAGCTTATCCTCATTTGTATGATCAATTCTTAAATCATTTTGTAAAACTGAAAGTTTGATAAGACTCACTTCTGCTCTCGTGTCTACTAACAAGTTTATACGATCTGTTATTGTACTCAAACATTCGATATTTACAAAGCTAGATTCTGTTTGGAACTATTAATGCAAGAAAGGTGAGCCTTTTTTAGCTCACGAGGCTAGAAGAATTATCGTTTGTGTCTGGCAAAACTTTACTAGTACTAGGTCCACTTTCATCGATAGCCCTATCTACGATATTAATTTTAGATTAGATTGTTCATTATGGATACGCTTCCTACAATCAGACATGCTCTCCCTAACTTTTTACAGTAATTGCATGTTGTCGGAATAGATTTAATATGGGATGTGGGACGAAAGGAATAGTTATTAGGCTTTTTAAAATTTGATTTGAAGTTTGGATGAATTTAATAACTTTTCTT
>NW_020537300.1:0-17038 GCF_003426905.1 Ctenocephalides felis | reverse complement strand
CCTGTTGTAAAAAATCCGCGTTGTATGTGTACCATGTTATATGGAAAAAAGCAGTTTATGAATATTTACAATTGTCGTTCGCGTGCTATATTTTTCTGTAATTGCAGGTCCAAATACCCTTTCCTGCTGTAGTCTCCTGGTATATCGCTCTCATGATGAGATATTGCTCAGTAATTATTTTCGTCTAGAACGACGCCTTCCACACCTGCGATGAAGATTTATGAATGGGTTCCTGTGTTTTTCTGATTCGCATTCAACAGCAACGGCAACGGCAGACTTTAGTCAGCCCACATACATAATATGTTTCATTCGCTATGCGTCATCGGCTTTTCAAATCGAATCGCACTCTCCTCTCCTGGACTGCGATCATAAATTTATGGTGGTTACGTAAGGTTGGTGAATCTTGATTCTGTAAGTAATTCAGAAATGAATGATTTAAATTAAGAGTTATGGTCATAGACCTTACACTACGTAGACTGCTAGTCGAGCGCAAAATAAGTGTCAAAAGATAAAAGGGGACTGTGACGTCACTTGGTGAACGAGCGTTGCCGACAATCGTGGAAGACTCCCGATTGAATAAATGTCCTATGTCGTATGTCACGTGGTTATAGCCAACAACTCATAGAACTAGAACAATATACTTTACACTACATAGACTGGTAATCCTCATATATTTTCCATTTTATAAAGTGTCAAAAGATAGAAGGAGTGTGACGTCACTTAGTGAACGAGCGTTGCCGACAATCGTGGAACACTCCCGATTTATTAAGAGTCATATGTCATATGTCATATGTCACGTGCTTAATCTAAAATTAATTTTTGTGCATGAAATTGTTACATTAATTGTTAATGCAACGTGCCCAATCGAAAATGTTAAGGCAGATTACTGATGCTCCGTGGTTTGTTAGTAACGAAACTTTACACGACGATCTTCATATTGATTTTATAAACAAATAATACAAATCAACAGTATAAAACATTTTCAAAAACTACAACATCATTCAAACCATATAGTCTCTCAGCTTCTTGAGACATCAACTTCAAGAAGACTGAAGAAGAAGCTGCCCGAAGATAATATAGAGGAACCTTAGATGATATGAACAGAATAATTGAATCATTTATTGAAGTGATTCTCTAAATATGATTGTAATATTGATCCGATAAATTTATATGTGTGTTTTCAAGTGTGTGTGTATGTGTGTGAGTGAATGACATTAGCCAAATAGCTCATAGAATAGTCATGTATTCTGATTGCTATTGAAAATAAAATTAAAAAAAAAAAAAAAAAAAAATTGTTACATTGTTGTGAAGAAAAAAAATCAGTCTATGTAGTATAACACCGGTTCTTGCAATACTCCCGAATAATTAAACGTCAAATGCATAGACCTTTGACGATGAATGTTATTATCACAACTTTTGTAATACTAATGGAAACATTTTACCTTTTACTTTACTTAGGTTCACCTTTCACTTGAAAACATATTGTTATTTATTATAGCAAGTAAAACCGATGGCGCTGCTGCTTGACATCATACTGCTCGAAGCGAGTATCTGATCTTGGTCCTCTGATTCAAATACCGTCAGTCTATCCACTTGTCTACAATCGAGCATTACTAATTCTATAACTTACTTCAAAAATTTAATGTTTGTGAAATCAATGAATATAAATGAAAAATACCATAATTAAAACATGCAAAATTATGAGCTCGCCATGGTAAGAGCCACTACTACTAATTCAGATTTCTGTCAAAAATCATCCGAAAATCTTAAATTTGTAAACATAAACCCTTAGAATCAGAAATTTTTGAATAATAAAATTCGAAAACTTCATTTAGATAAAATATGTAATCTAAAATTTTGAAAAGTTATTTTACAAATTCTAAAGTACGAGAAAATTGTAATATTATATTTAGCAAATCTAGTGTATTCAAAAATCTAATTTAGAAAATCTTGATTTCTGAAAGACTACAATTCAAAAATCTTGATCTCGAAAGTCCAGAATTCGAAAATATTGATCTCGAAAGTCCAGCATTCGAAAATCTTGCTCTCGAAAGTCCAGACTTCGAAAATTTTGATCTCGAAAGTTCAGAATTCAGAAATCCTGAACTTAAAAATTTAAAACTTGAAAGTTTGGATTGTCATACGTATGGATTTTGGAAATTTATTTTATTAATATAGTTTTTAATAATCCAAGCTTTTGTATAGAATTTTGTAGAACTTGAGAATATGTTCAAAAAATAAACCTTCACATAACAACAATCTACGAAAACCTAAATTTGCATTGTAGAATATGCTAAGTTTTAATTTATAACATACACAGTACTAACTGATACTCTTACACCTAAAATTTTCATTTTCTCCCATATTTATACTACAGAATTTTTACTTCTAACCAAACATCAAATAACTCATCATAAGCCACTTTCTGCATCAAAGGAAGTATACAGTTCCTTTCAGCGTGGGTTGCAAAAGGCGTTATTCCTGTCTAGATCTCTAAATTGATTTAATTCATCATCTTTCATTAGATCATCGGTCATTTGTTTTTCTCGTAAGGAAGTGACAATCATTTTTCTTCAGATCTCTTGACAGATTTGAAGGCGCGACTGCTCCGAGCTCATGCTGAGCAGCTTCTGTTTAAAAATTAGTCACTGTTGGATGTGTCATCAAGTATTTTGGATCTAGAAAAGTTATTGGATTTTATGGAATCAGATTGAATTTATATTAAAACAATAGAGAAATAATGAGAATGATTAATTTACAAAACCAATATTAACTTTATCATTTACTCGTGCCGTGGGATATAAACAAGTCTTATCCTAATCCTTAGTTTGCAATGGTGTTAATTTTCGACAAAAATTTTATCTAGAATGGCGCCTAACATTATTGTAATTGGTTGATTATTGCTTGCTGATAATATTTATGTCATTGTTTAATTTGTTTATGCGCCAGTCAGAACAATGTATTTTATGATCTATTTTAGAAGTCGTAAATCAAATTTGCTGCATTTGGCGGCTCAATGCAAATTCCAGCTATTCAATATCCTGTCGTTTGCGTTCAAAATTAATCATGAATGTGTACCAGTTCATTTCACTAACAAAATAATATGGGAGACCGATGTAAAATACAATTACTTTATATGATGTTTTAACATAAAACTGAGAATCATTCCAATTTACGAAAGTTGGAGACCAATTATAGGATAAAATAAGAATGTTATGGTAATGCTATGTTATGGTTTATCTTCCTATGGGTTGTTGGTAGTAACAAACAGTCCAAAATTGTATTTTTGCTGTGCTATCAGAATTTTTATATGAATAAGTGAGACTGGGTACGGTTGTGCCAGGGTACGGTAGTGACATCCGCCATAACAGCTAAACTATACTGATTTTGACATAGGGTTCAAAGGGGGAAAGATGTAGTATATTTGTTCAAATAAGTTTCCACAATGTGATTACATTAACGTGATCTGTTGACTGCATTGCTTTTAGAGAGTCAATACTAAGTTTTCATATTCGTTTCATCGATCAAAATCGTTCGTTCAAAAAAAAGTGGCACTACCGTACCCCGTCTTACGTGGTTCTGCATGAAGCATTTAATTTTTCATTTCTATTGATAATTATCTATTAATTTTACTAAATCTCCACCAGATCTAAGTCTATTATCATTTGTTCCCTGAACTGATACAGATCATTGTGTAATATGTGCGTAGACTCGTGCCTGCGCCTATTGTTTTAAATTACCATACAATGGCCTGAAACGCTAAAATAATAAAGTGTAACTTATAACGCGAGCAATACACCGTGTATAATTTGAAATGGTCATAAAATATGGCTGAGCAGTTTGTTACAATCTATTATATATTAGGTCAGGTTTGGCCAACTCCCGGATCTAGTCCATCCAAATAATTGTGGACCAAACTTCCTTCTGCGGATTTATTTGCAATTGGAAAAGATATTGAGATTTTATTATTTGTTCTATTTTGTATATTATTTTTCAATCACCACTTGATTTAATTTTTAGTTATGCTGAATGAAATAAAAAGAACTTTTCACAGCCTTTTTTCACAGACTTTTTTGCAGATACTAAAGCTTATAAAAACGCTAATAAAAAAGTTTTGAATGCCCTCATTGATTTGCTATGAAATAAATGTGAAGTTATGAATACAAAATTATTATTATTTATCTATATTGATTATTGGATTATCTTGTTGAAGATTTTAATTTGTGTGAATGATGTTGGATGGTATCTAATTTATGAAACCAATCAGTAGTTCAAAGTGAAAAAAGAAATCATATGACTAAAATATTATAAATCAATCAAATTTGAAGTTGTATATTCAATTGCCCTTTCTGGCAGCCTGGTACTAAGCAGATTGATATTAGTTTTGTTTTTCATGAAATATAAATCTAATTTAAACTTCGTGTTTTGGGGCATTTCTGCAAAAATCATTAAGTCAAAAATACTAATAAATCTTTTTATGTCTTACTCGAAAGTTCAGCTGTTAGATTTTAAAAGCTATTTTGTTGAATTCACAAAGAAATTGACTGAAAATTGTCACAATATATTAGCAGGAGTTGCAGTTCTAATAAAAATAAAAATATATTTATTATTCAAATACCAATGAAATAAAAAATATTATTTGGTTCGAATATACATATTTTTCTAGTTCCTTGACGTCGGCGTACTTTGTAAAGTGTTTCAACAAGTTTTCATAACCGATCCATAAAATATTTACCGTCGGTGTCAAAGTAAAAAATGTTACATTGTAAATTATTAACATTCTCCAATTGCCATAAAATTGAGATAATAAAAATACTTTATACATTTTGAAACCAGAATAAGCATCCAGCCAGCGCGTGATTAACGCACTAATAAAAATCAAATTTAATTTACGATTATGTGATATACTTAAGGTTCACTTAATATGACTATAAACTAGAACAAGAATTAAATAGATACTATTACAATAAATGCCATTAACATGTTTACTGAGGCTTCCAAAAATTATATGGTTATATTTTGATGCACATTAGTAAATACATTAATAAAAATTTTGGAATAGCAATAAGAACTATTCTTATGTGATACAAACTAAAGGTTATCAATTCTCATTACAAACATGACAATTTTGACATAATTCATTATTAGATCTATATTTTCAAGTGAAAACTGATCCCACTGTGCTCGTCTAGTAGATTTGTCTCAAGGGAACAAGCAAATCTTGTGGCAAGGCCAAAACTCTTACCACAAAACCATTTTTGAAAATATTAGAATCTTTTAAATATCGAGATATACTAAAATTATTGTAAGAAATCGATTAAGGGAAATCGGTGAAAATTAAGGGAAATTTCCAAAATTTGATTTTTTGTTGAAAATTTTGATCTCTTTTCAAAATTTTAAAGTTACGTAATTTTCTGTAACAGAATTCACGTTTACACAAATAAAATGTTTTTTGAATTAATCGGATGATCCGATCTCTCAAAAACTGCATAACCATTTTACACCCTCGCTCCATACCTCCAAAACGGCTGGACGTGCCTTTTGCAAAAACTTAATCATTACGCCTTCCCATCAACATGAATCTAATGCTTTTTAAATAATTCCAATCAATTAAATTGTTCTCTCAAAAACGTCGACGAAAATTTGTTTCCGCACAAAATTACACACAATTTTTTCTAAGGTGGCCAAAACGTTCAGGAGTTGAAGTTGAAACGAAAAGATAAAAAAAATTTTGATAATGGCGGTTACTATAACTTACTCTACGGAAAGTTAACAATTCACCTGGTCATAGAAACCCGACTTTATAATTATAATTTTGATTCCATACTAGAATATCTCCTATTTCTGTAACCGTAACAAATGTGCCATGATTGATTCGTGTACAACACATCGGGCGTCACTTTTGAGTCCACTTTTTTTTCTATTGCATGATGTTACAAAACTATTACTAATTGTGATTGATGGGTCGTCTTGATAGATGTCAAAATGTTTTTAACAAATTATCGAAACAGTTTTTTTTTTGTTGATATGCATTGATGGGTAAAGGCAATGGGTTGGGAATGTGACAGATCATAAGGCACATTGAATAAATTATATAAGAAATGTTACTTTATTCTTAATTTTAAAAAATTGCTCTTTAATAAACACTTACTTATTTGAACCAATTTATATATAAAGTATTACTTATTTCTAAAACTACAAAAAATATAAAAAATATTTTGCTTTTGTCTAGTATCTTTTAATCCACTTAAGATGAACTTGGATATATGTATTCAGATTCTAAATGAATGGAACATTATTATTACCTCATTAGGTCTTGAAGTAGTTATTTGTCACATTTTCTAAATTATATGTTTTTAATGATTTTTTACAATAGTTGTATATTTCTAACAAATTTCAAAGTAATCCTTCTCATTTAAATATATGCAAAATCAAAGGAATTTGAATAAAAATAAAAACACTCTGCCCAAGCAATATTTCAAATTATAGGAATTTTGCTAAAGTGCATAAGTGGATCGTATTTTACTTTGCTACATTTATAACCACTGTGATTTATACTTCCAAATAGAATAATAATTTCAGAGAGGTTGTTTTATGAGGGTACGATTTTATATTTTGAAGACTTTCTTCGTAAAGATTGATTAATGGTGGTGTGTTTGGTAATAAAATGAATTTTGTTGTAAAATGAATCTAATAAAGAATGTGAAAGAATATCTGCAACATCAGATTTCTGGCAAATTATCGAATGAATTCTATGAATTTTTGTATATGTATATATATATATATATATATATATATATATATACTAGATGACCCGACAGACGTTGTCCTGTACCCGCGTCTACAATTCAAAAGTATAACATTTTTTATATTCTACCCTCTAATTTTTATATCCTATTTGATGTTCTACCTTCATCATTATCTAGGCACATAATTTCATAAACAATGATAAGTAAATTTTTGTAATTTATGTCATTTATTTCTGCATTATTACTATAGTTTTAGCGTTTATTGAATCTTAAAAATTTCCTTTGACAAACTCTAAAAAGAATTATCAAAATCCGAATAACCGTTCAAGAGAGATATCGAATCATACACCCGTACAGAAGAATTTTATATATAAGAGTTGTTAGTAGAAATCTTTTTTCTAAACAGTATGAATGATTTTTATGAAATTTTATAATAACATTCAGTATGACTATGAATAGGACATCTATTTTTCATATGCCCAAGTGGTGAGAATAGGACACACTAAACATTTTTTTATGTTTTTGACCAATATTTTTCTATTTTATTTTTTATACTTTGTACATAAATGGCACACACAGTCCTAAATTTTTGCCCTCCTGTTCATTTTAAAATTACTAACTAATTAGTATTCGAAGTTCAATAATTTTATTCGCCATTCAGCCAATAAATGTTTTCCATTGAATTTCAATCAAGAATTTGTTAAACTTATAGTAAAGTTATTTGTTAATCCTGTTCTCTCGACGATTCAAGTTATTCTTAATTGTTTGACATCAAAATTGGTATAAATATGTGTACTTGCTAAAATTTAGCATTATCGACGTTTTCGCAAGATTTCTAAAATATAATAGCCACAAAATTATCTCACCAGCCTTTTTTTGTTACAAGTAGCAAAAAAGTGCAAAACATCAACCTTTACCCCAAAAATCCGCAACCAATTTTAAAATTCGAGAACTTGTTGAAAAATAGATGTCAGTGTTTTTGGTAAATTGGTATTTCGAACTTAATTCTTATTTTTTTTTGCATTTTCAAAGAAACTTCGAATACTAACGAGTTCTTGACGAACATCCGAAAATATTATATACCTACAAAATAAATTTTTATTTTTGAAATTTACCAAATTTTGGAATCGCGAGCTTTTAGGAATAATATGTGTTTGTAACAATAATATTTGTATTAAATATCTATTTTTAATAAGAAATGTTCAATATACAAACAATTTGTCGGAAATATGTTCAATGTATGTCAAATTTGTGCAAAATTTGATAAATTTCTATAGTTTGTAACATGATAAGGCACTACAACAATTTTTTACAATTAACTAAACATCTCACATGAATATCAAGAAATATCAATAGACAAAAAAATAAGATTTTGCTTTAAATTGTAGTTTTTTAATAAAATTTTGATCAAGAGTTAAATTCAGTTTATAGAAAAGCACAAAATTAGCTTAACAAAAAAAATATTTTCTATCAGGGATTTGCTCATTGGCATTGTTTCCTTTTTACTTAGTACAAAAACATCAATTATATTTTTTTGTGAATAATGTTAACAGAATTTAGATCAAAATTTTCAGAGCTTATGGAAAAGCTTAAATTCATCTTCTGAAGCATTCTTAAAATATGTTCTATATTTTGGCGTCAAAAAGGTTATAATCGATAAAACTGGATGCATCAAAATATCTATCGATTCTGTCACCGGATAATTAAAAAATGAATATTTAGATTCAAAAATCAATCAACTAATTAAATGCATGGTAATAATATATGAAAATCTTGAAAATTTAAAAGTGCCAATTCAATTCAAATGATATAAGTGTTGATATAAAAATATTGTTTGTATATGTTTTTCATTATAATTGCACTACGTTGGATATTTTTGTTAATTGGCCCACCTCTATAGATAGACCCACATAAATTATTAATTTTGTCATAGAAATAAAATATATAACAATGCATTTTTCGTCCACCTGTGTCCTCCAAGAATGTCAAATGTCCCAAGTCGTTAAAAATAATTTTCATCTAATAATTCCATAACTATTTTTTACCCGAATACTCCAAGTTTATTGCCAATAAACTTTGCAAACAATATACAGACGATATCTTCCCATCAGATCTAGTCTTCAAAATTTTCAAATATTATTTTTGACAATGACAGGCGTAAAAAACTGAAGCATGCGCGGACAAAAGGTATTCCAAAAATTTATGTAATAGAATTTTCTTCTCTTTTTTTCATAATATGGTCCAGGCAGCATTCAAAAAATGAACTATGAGAGATCTGTTAAATGATCACTTAATGTCAAACACGCCATATAAAATAAAAGTTATGCTTGACCTTTTCACTTTTAGTATTTCGAGAGGTTTTTGTCGAGTTCTTCAAAAATCACCCGTTGAAAAAAATAATTTTAATTTGGACACACGGACAGGTGAGGTTGTCATTGGGATTCGATATATTTCATATATCATAGTGTGCGGAGGTACTTTTGGGTTTTTACCGTTTTGATTTAATTGTGAATAGACTAGACGTTGGTAGGGCATTTCATTTAATATAATTATTTATTCAGTTCATAAATTTTTATTAAAACGCAAATTGACTTTATGCAATAACTCATGTCATACATTTCTGTTTATTGAATCATACAATTTTTTCAAGAATTAGTAATTTTCTTGAATACACTGCTGTTTGAATTTTTTACCTCAGATTTATTAACGTTTTTCTTTTGTGCAACAATTTTTTATGAGTATTTTTTGTTTGTGAACTATGAGCTCATATTTTTATTGATTCCTAAAAAATGTTTTCTTCATATAATTGGATTTGTTGAATCTGTTTTCTCGATTATTCTTTGCTAAAATTTGACATCATCGATGTTCTCCTGAAGCAATAGTTTAAAAAATTAAAAACTACTCGTTCGAACAGGTAGAGAATTCTTCCGATTAGTTTTGCGAAATTATCGTTTGAGCCCTTTCTTTAAGTTTAATATTAGCAGAATAGTGCAAAAAATTTTGTCAACCTTTTTTCCAAAAATGATGAACAAATTCTAAAAATTAATGCAAAAACTTGTTGAAAACAACAGTTGGTGTTTTTGTTAAATTGCGCCACTTCTTTACACTTAATTGTTAATTTTCTTAAGAAACTTTGGATAGTAGTAAGTGTTTATGGTCTTTATGAACATACTAAAATATTACATAACTACAAAATAAATTTTCATTAATTAAAATTTATAAAATTTTGGAGTAATGAGTTTGTAAAAATAACGGTAAATATTAAGTGTTTTTTTGATAAAATAATGTTCAATATTTAAACGATTAGACTAGAATAACTCAAATTTTTCTCAAATTTGTATAAAATTGAATAAATTTCAATAGTTTCTGACATCATGAGATACAACTACAAATCGTTATACAATTATAAATCTTACATAAATGTCAATAATTATTGATTAAATAAATCAATAGTTTCTGACATCATGAGATACAACTACAAATCGTTATACAATTATAAATCTTACATAAATGTCAACAATTATTGATTAAAAGACTAAAAAAAATAAAAAGTTGCTTCCAATTGTAGTTTTTGAATTTTTCAATCAGCTTTCTTCAATGGTATCTTATAATATACTCATTATATATCATAATTTCATACAAAGATTATTCTAGAATTCTTATTACATTATAAAGAAATTCTAGAAATTTGCATCGTTAGTTTAAATATTGTTCTGAAATTATTAATTTTAGTTACACTATTTGAATTTGTTTTACATAGGAGAGTATCACATTTTTGAAGTAAAACTTTTTTATGCGTGACTAGGGTGTAAATCCGAACAAATGCAACGGAAGTGCGTTACGGCAAATAGGATAAGAGTCGAGTACCAATGATTCGTCATTTGCTCTCGATGATATCATTTTTATACGGGTCGATTGTCATTAGTAGTCGCGTTTGTGAATAAAGATCTGTCGTTGTATGCGTACCGGCGTCAACGTTGTATGCATACTGATATCAACAAGGAAATCAGTATAGAAAAATAAATATTTTAAAGTTATATCGTAGTACAAATCTTGATTTAATGAGAAATGCCTGAATCAGAAGAATATTTTACCCTGTTCTCCGTAAATAATTATAATAAAAATAATAAAACAAATGCGGCATTTGCGCCGTGTATAAAACATAAGTTTATCGAAATCAAATCTATATTATTTGTAGTTTCTATAAATTTTTGAAGTTATTGAAATGGAAAATATTTTTGAGGAAAAACAGATATTACAGCTGTTAAAGATTGATATTATATCATCAGCGAAAAAGTAAAAAAAAATACCATCAGTCAATGAATGTATGTTAATTTTAATTCCATGAAGTTCTTCAAATACAATTACATGATGAGTGAAGTTGCAAAAACAATATTTGTTTAGACGTTGTCAACATAATCCACAGTGTGAACGAATATTATAAAAGTTATTAATCAGTAATTACTCTAATGAAGGTTTATTTCTAAATGATTTCATATTTGAAGTATGACTTTAATTACATTATTGATTTTAAATATTATACATATTTTTAATGTTA
Organism: Ctenocephalides felis; assembly: GCF_003426905.1. Taxonomy (NCBI): domain Eukaryota; kingdom Metazoa; phylum Arthropoda; class Insecta; order Siphonaptera; family Pulicidae; genus Ctenocephalides; species Ctenocephalides felis. Next base: position 5,731 of record NW_020537300.1, on the reverse strand, counting down.
TTATAAATTATATAAATGTGTATAATGGTTGACACTAATAAATGTGTGCATTACGAGTGTTACCATATTACTATTAAACATTATTCGAAATTGTTATATGATATATTTATTTTTACTTAAATGCCATCTTGTATAGTAGCAAATAAGTTTTACAATCGCGTGTGAACCTTACGCACACTCTTTTTTTAAGACACTCTGTTTTATAAAAAGTTCCTATTACCATTTGGTTGTACCATCCCAGCTCTCTGGCTTAATAAAAATTCTTGTATTATATTTCTTTGATACAGGAAATTTGATACAATATTCTGATTCTTATTATTTATTTTATAAATTTAATCAGGCGCAGCATTTCGAGATGGTACTATCTCGTTGTCAGAAAAAGTCAAGCTGAGATTTATTAACATGTTACTTAACTTTGTACCTCCAGATCCAATTACATTTATATAAATGAAGATTTGGAAATGAGTATAAAAAATATAAGTACATGAAATGCGGATTTTTTACTTTCTAAATATAAATATAAATTTATTACAATAAGTGATAAACCATCATGCCTTAAGGGAAATTGCTGAAACTGCCCGAAATTCAAAAAGGAATTTTAGAATTTTATTTGAAATTTTGTTGAATATAATATGTTTTGAAAATTTGAAAATTTTTTGAAAACTTTTTTTTACATTTTGCTAATTTTGAAATTTTTTGAAAAATGTTTGTTGCCCAATCATGCCGGTTGACTCATACTGTCAGAAATATCTGATTTTTGACTGTCAAATGGCATTTTTTAAACTTTTATAAAATTGTCTTTCTAATTTTGACTTTAAAAAATATGGTTACCTTAATATTAAATATCATTCACATATAAGTCCAAACCAAAAAATAAATACCGATCACATTTAAAGAAGCAGAAGCAAAAGCATCTTGTTATTTATAAAACACATCAAAACGCGAATCAAAGATCTGCTCCGATATGAAATGAACAAAAAAAAAATATATTTCGGAATTCATTCTTGATACATTTATTTTTTGTCCTGTATCGTTTTGTTATTTTTTACCGATGTTGTATGTGGAACATAAGAGTGGCTGGCAGGAGAAATAAACTAGGTTAAATACGACCTGATGTCAAGTCCTTTGGAACGAAACAGAAGGGGATGCGACATTTTTTTTTGTTAATTTCTAAAACAGAATTCTTATTCATTCGATGAGCATTAATAATGGGACTAGTGGTGCACGATTAATAAATAATTTGAAAACTTTATAGTAAAATACATAGTTTTGAATAGCAAGCCATAAAGGATTTTATGCGGAAAATAGGTCCTGCAATGAATTATTGCTGCAGTCCATTTATTGAATTTGATAACTAATTTTAATGTGTAAATTCAAATTATAATATTTATAAATAGCTTTGAGATCAAACTAATATAATTTTTAATCAACTAACCAATTTTCTTCAAAAAACTTTCTTCAAAAATTACATTATATATAAGTAATTTCACCAAATTATAATATTAAAACAACAAAATGTTATATATGTAGTAATACTCAAAAGAAATATTTGTCTTACATTTCGTCTTCGTATATTTTTTTCATAATATAAAACGTCTATAAAATTAGGTGGATTACAGGTAGATCTTTTTTAAAAATGTTTGAATCAATCAAATACTTTAATAATAAATAATTTCCATATTTATGTGCAATATCATATTTTTATAAATGATATGAATATTTATATGAACTTTTTTTTTCAAAGCTCAAATTTAGAATCATGTAGAACTTCAGTACTACTACTAGAATTTTAATAACTAGCACAATAGCTAGTATTAGAAATTAAATAATAGTAGTAATTTAAGTATTTTTTTTACTTTCTGTTTGCTATTTAACTATTGTTAAAAAAATATAATTATTTGTAATACTTCTTATTCACAATTATAGATTATTAGCAAAATTATTATTTTGTCTAATAACATAAAAAAATTGTGTAAATGGCATACATTACACCTAAATAATAACGATAATAAAATACATATAAATATATATATATACCTACAGCTTTGTTGAAATTATAACAATTTTTTTGCCTATTATGGTTAAATTTTATTAATTTTGTTATTTAAAGTTTGCAACCGTGACCGTGAATAACATTTCTAGAAACCACGTTAAAAAATAAAACACAATTACCCTAAGATCTCCAGAATAAAAACTTTTCTTTGAACTATAATTTTAAAATTAAATTCGACAGGCTCTATTTTTAAAAAAAAAAGTACTAAAGTGTGTTTTATCAAAAGCTGGCGTATTTGACCAGAATTGTAAAATCATAAAATACTTGATAATTTTATTGTTGAAAAATTTCGACTTAAAACATAAAAACCTAAAAAATATCATGATTTGGGAATAATTACTATCACAACACATCTTCTCATTTTGTAGTCCTTTTTTTGAACATTTTTATATAAAAATCTATTTTGAAAGTTTTTATATGAAAATCTATTTTGAAGATTTTTATATAAAAATCTATTTTTAAGATTTTTATATAAAAATCTATTTCGAAAATTTTGTATAACTTTTTTATATTTTTATAAAAAAGTACCTATTGAGTATAACAGTAACTTGTTAAGCTGAGTAACAATATTTCAACTATACAGATTTCTTCAATAATTTTTTAGAAAAACCTCGAATATTATTGTTTCACATCAGTTTAGCTTATTATTTCATTGATATTTATAATAATAATACTTTACAATTATAGTACCATGGTCAACTATCTTTGTGATATAAATACATTAACTTCAAATATTTTTTTCTTATTAAAAATAAATTTTGAATCTTGTAAAATAATTACCAAACATCGGAAAAACTAAGTATAATATCAGTTAGTACTTCATGGCAAGTAAGTGGTAAATGACAAAAAGAAAAAATAATCCGTTGAACTAAATATCTGTTAAATCAAAATATTTAAGCTTAATATATATCATGAATGATATTTCTCCGAATAAACTAGATATAAATTTAACTCTCACAATATTTTTCACCTGTACACACCACTATTCATAGTGGGAAGTGTATTATGTATTTTGTTAGTAAGTGCCTTGTTCTCCGAGGCAGTATCTCTCTTAACAGGTGATAAATTAGACCTGGAGATGAGCATTCGATTTTTGGGTTTCAAACTTTTTGACAATGTCGATTATGGACGGATCATTTGCTCCGTGTTGGGTCGCATCGATTACGCATTTTATGGGGCATGAATAACATTTCAAAATATCCGATTCTAGACCTTTCATTTCTTTTCGTATGATTTTAGTATTAGTGGCGAATATTAATAATTTGTGGGCTTAGTACAGGTACCTTTTATATGGTGCCTCATCCAAAGATAAAAAGTTGGAATTAGTAAGTATTTTGGTTTTATTTTTCTGCGTTGGACGATATGCCATTTAAGGGCATTCTTCTATAGATCATCAATTAAAATATATATTAACAAAAATATTATAAATTACAAGAATTTTCACTATGTATGAATATTATCTTGAGTTATGTATAATTTTACTTGGTATTGATAAATTATTCCCGAAAAAATCGAAAATGAAAATTTTTGCGTTTCAGAAGTTTCTAAACATTTTGGCAAACCTTAGAAAAATTGATTTTTTAAATTAAAAAAAAAAAATGTTTTGATATCCAATATGTTTTGGATCATATTTAAATTCTAGCTTAAATTCGAAGGCTTACTTATATTTGAAAATTGGTACGCCATACACTATTAGTTAAAAATGTTTTGTGTTTCTAATGGAAACTAACTAAAACTAGAAATAAATTATTATCAGCTAAGTATTCTATGAAAGATTTAATAAACATTTTACGCTTTTATGATTTTTTAATATTACCAAATTTAAGGTGTTATAATTTAACTTTAAATTATTATGATAATTTAAATCTAATTTAAAAATCTAAAATAATAATTTATAACAATAATAATTTTAAATTTAGACTTTTTTTAGTCATTTATAATAAAATTAACTAAATTAATTAACAATTAAGACAATTCAAGTTTGGCTTTATTTTATTTACATTAATTTATTAGTTATTTGCAATTTATTCTCTGTTTTCACACTACAGATTATTTTTTAATAAATAAACTTTTAATAGTAAGGATCATTAAAATATTAAAATGTTTTTTTTTCAGTTATGCTAAACTATATTTTTATCTGATTTTATGTATAAGGGTAGTTTTTGTTTCCTTTCTTCAAGAATAAAAAATTCATTACAAATCAAGTCAACAATTTTTCTCCACACGTGTAGTGTGAAGAAGATTTATGTTAAGATAAAAATGAACAAAATTCAAGGAAATTGCCTTTTTACAGTAGCTGATTTTTTTCATGCATTGTAAGGGATGAATATATATTAAATTTTAATTGTTTTTTTCAGAAATAACAAAACTAACAAAATACTATATTTGTTGCATCTAAAAAAAGTACCTACTGAGGCAGTATTAAATGTTGAGGAAATTTTAATAAATTATATTTAGGCCGAACGAACAATTTAATTCGCACCTACAGTATCAAAAAGATTTATGTTAAGATGAAAATTAACGAATTCCGAACGAATTGTTTTTTTTATTATATTTTTTTTTCGTTTTTTATCACAAGGAATGAATATTTAATAAGTTTTAATTGTTTTTCAGATATAACAAAACTAACAAAATACAAATTTTGCTGCATCTAAAAATAAGAATATTAAAAAAAATTCTATTGATTTCATAAAAATTTGTGATTTTTAAATATAACAAAAAACTAGTGGTCTATGGCATTGTGCCTTAAAGCAAATTGCTGGAAATTCCGTACCATAACGAAATATTCGAGGAAAAATTAAAACAATTTTTTTTCAAAAGCAATTATTTTGTTAAAAACAAACAGAAAGTTCTTTGAATTATTCAAATCAGACGCTTAGTCTCTCAAAAACTGCCATTTTTTGCATTTACCCTATATCTTCGAAATGCTGAACCTGCCTTTGCCAAAACTAATCAGCACGTCACCCTATCAATAGGAATCGAATGTTTTCTGAACCATTCAAATCGGTTGATCCGTGCGCCCAAAAACGTAGACGAAAAAATGCGGGACATACAAAAACACAAACACAAACACACACATACGGCAACCCATTCTTTTTTCTTGAGGTTTGCCAAAATGTTCAGAAACCTTCAAACGTGAAGATATGCAAAAATTTTCATTTTCGATTTTCGGCCCATTACTAACTTACCCTACGGGAAGTTAATAATTATTTGTTTATTTTCTATTTTTAAACATAGCGATATTCGATGGTATTAAATTAAGCTAATAATGAAAAATAAGGCAGTGGATTTCAAATATATTGATTGGCTTTAGAGTGTCATTTGTCTCAATTTAGAGTCTCAATTCTGTTGCAGACAATGACAGTAAATTGAATATTGTTAGGAAAAAAGTTTTATAAAAACGAATCATTAAACCCAATCATTAAATTTGTCGATAAGGAGCAATAATCAAATTTTTTTTAAGCATATATTTGTTGAATATTATAGGTTTATAAAACCATAAATTATCATTATGTCCGTTTTCCTTTAATAGTTGTTTACATCCCCAGACCGTGATTTGACCGCCCATTCTGGTCGCGACCACCCACAACATTTCTAGCGCAGTGTCCCAAGGCCTGACGGTGTCCATCTCGCGATCATAAATCATTTTTATTCATAATAAATTCTCTAAACTGTGAG
>NW_020537299.1:0-17416 GCF_003426905.1 Ctenocephalides felis | reverse complement strand
ATATTACTGATTGAATTTATTTGTGACTTCTTACCATATTATTTACATAAATGATATGCTGCTAGAACTTTCAAATAAATATCCCTGTTATATCATGGACTAATACAATATTAAAGTAAAACGAAATTTTTATTTTTGATTTAAATCTGATAACGTTTTTGCACAATGCTTTTCAATATTCTAAACTTATGCTTCCAATTCCCTTAATACAATGACATGGTACTTTGTAATTTTTTAAAATTAATTTTATAAATCTAAATCAACATTGAACTAAGCTTTTTCTTTAATCCAAAGTCGAAAGTATTTAATTATTGAAACTATTGTACAAATATTGCTGTTTAAAAAATTTTTGCCATTGAGACTTTTATCTGAATTTTTTAAAATTGTGAGCACTATTAATGTAATCAAATATAAAACATTTTTTTACTTTTTTATGAATTAATTAAATTTTATTATAAAAATAAAATCACTAACTGAAATTGCAAAAATTGCATTTATAAATTCTTTTATCATTGTCAATTTTTATACTGTTTATATGTCAATATAAATGCATTCTCATTTGAAAATTTCAAAATTATGGATTTTGGTGGTGGAATCTGTTTGAATTATTAAATAAAAAAGCAGATACCGTTTAAAATGTTTTTTGTTCACATATAATTTTATTTCATTGCTAATTTTTATATTTCAAAAATTGAAATTGCAAAATTTGAATATATATATATATATATATATATATATATATATATATATATATATAATCCTTATATCATTATCTCTTTTTTCTATTTATATGTCTATATTTAAGTGCATTCTCTTTTGAAAATCTCAGAGTTTTGTGTTCTACAAGAAACTATTTCTATGAAATATTTTCTATGTAATATGTAATATTATATGTATCAAGTCTTCACGTATTTTTTTTTTTATTGTATAGCACATAGCACCTAATAAAATTTGTTTAATATTTTTTGCTAAATCCTTTTGCGTGTAATTAAAATTTATTTCTATGCATTACAATAAATTTAATTTCACACTGGCAATATAACAATATTAATAATTAAATTAATCGATTATTTATGCAACACCGATTGCTGTTGACGTACATCGTAATCACGTTTTTATGAACTCGAATCAATTTTCATTATTCTGTGAATAAAATATTTTTACTACACTATAATAATTTTTATAATATAATAATAATTTTCATTGGCTTCTATAATATTTATTGCAAAAACTTTTAATAATTTGTGTTTGATGCCTTTTGATGAGTCGATTTTTTGTGATACGAAACTATTTATTTATTCTGGAGATAAATTTGCAATTCACAAACGTGTGCTAATTAATACAAATATAAATCTCGAAATAAAATTTTAAATGTTTGTGTATTTAAGATAAAAATATGATTTATTGATATTATATTATTATACCCCGATTGATTAGTTTTATAAAATGCACAAAAAAAACAATTAATCAAAATTTTTTATATACATTTTACAATCATCTGTTGTAATAAAACGATATTTGTCTTTAAGAAGACTCTAAATTTGATTATTAAAATTATTGAATTATTTGTTATATATAACCATTTTAATTATTGTCTCGTTATTAAATTTTTCTCGCCCATGTTTGGTTAAATGTGATCTAATTTTACTGTAATTTTTGTCAACCTAATTTTGAGTTGCATATTAAATTTATTATCAAACTCATAAATATAACGTTTCTTGCTGTTTATATATCAATATATAAATTCATATTCATTCCATATGCACATAAAATTTGTATTAACTGCTAAAGACTAGAGATAATATTGCTAATTGATTTTTCTTATTTGTGTCTTTTTACCATATTATTTATATAATAATATAAATAATATATATAAATATTTTATATATAGATGATATATCCAGAATTTAAATCGGATTTTTTTATATACATCTTATAATCTGTTGAAAAATGATAGTAATATCTATATGAAGCTTCCATTAAGTTATGTATCATTATCAGACTTTTCTCGCCCAAGTTTGGTTAAAATTGATCTAATTTTACTTCAAATTTCTTGTAATCTTAATTTTGAGTTGCATATTAAAATTATCTAATTCATACATATAACGTTTTTAAGATAAATTTATAGCTCTAACATACTTTTAATTTTTATATATGGTCGACAACAAAATTCTGCTTCTAATTACCTAATTTTATAATTTTTTATGCTCTTATATAAATTTTCAAGAAATAATTTGGGATAGCCGATTGTCATGCACTAATTGATATAAAATGTTTCGTAAAAAAATTATTTAAAAATGACCTAAATAATAAAATTTTTCTATAAATATTGCTGATGGAATTAAAAAAAATTATAATTTTTATTATTAAAAATGAATGTTTAAATTTAATATTAACTATTGCTAGCCTATATACTAAAATACAAGAGAATTTTGTTTGAATTACTTAAATTGAACTATTTCAATGAGACCCCAAAAATATATCTTCTAGTTAAACCAAATTTATGTTAATTAATTAGGGGGGCGATACATGTAACAAGAAAAAAAAAACGATTTTTTTTTTTTTCATAAATCGTTACAATAACATCTCAAAAATATGCCTGCAAAAATTCAAAACAAAATTATCATTATTTATACCTTAAAAACTCATTTAAGTGCCACGCCTCAACTCGACGCTCGAGTGCCAATTGTACTCTTATCTGTTTCTGTGTCAAACTTAAACGCGTTTTTCTCAAAACGACATTTTTGAATACTGCGGGCGTGATAACTCAAAAAGTTCTCAACCGATTCCAATGAAATTTTGCACACATATACTTTACAGTAATAGCTTCTAGTTAAACCTCAAACATTCCAAAAAAAATTTCAAAAATAACCTTTTTACCAAAAAAAAACAGTGAAAAAATGGTGAAAAATCGAACTTTTTTTTTCTGAGGTCTGCCAATTTACGATTTTGTGACTTTTTAATTTTTTTTTGGTTTAACTAGAAGATATATGTTTTATGAATACGTACAAACTAATTTTTTTGAATTCAGATCACCGTACGAAAAGTGAGAACGCCCGCAGATTGATGGCGTTTTCCGAGAGGGTCTTGGCAGATTTATTTTTACGGCAGCCATTTAAAAAAAAAAAATAAAAAAAAAATGTTTTTGTGTATTTTAATATATAATAAATAACCATAAAAAAATTCAAAAAGATTCAGTTATTCCTTCCCAGTTTAAAAAGTCCTCAAAAAATGGTAAAAATTAAGGCGATTACATGTATCGCCCCCCTTATGTTTGATAGTTTTAGTGATTTATATTATTATTGTCCGTATAAGTGATGAATCTATATATGAATTTCTTCTCAATGATAAACAAAATACTTACATTATTAATGAATATTGTAGCTTTACAATAATTTTAATCATTTTATACATTTATATTATATACACACATTTTTTTATTTTTTTATATGATCGACAACAAAATTCTGCTTCTAATTACCTAATTTTATGATTTTTTATGCTTTTTTGTACATTTTTAAAAATCATTTTGAATAACTGATTTTCATGCATTAATTGATATAAAATGTTTCGTAAAAAAATTATTTAAAAATGATCTAAATAATAAAATTTTACTATGAATATTACTGATTAAATTATAAAAGGATTTTATTTTACAATTAAAAATAAATGTTTAAATTTAATATTAACTATTGCTACCCTATATACTAAAATACAAGAGAATTTTGAATGTTTTCAATGAGACTCAAAAAAATTAACTAAACTTAATTAAATTTTTACTATGTTCAATATTGCTGATTGAATTATAAAATGATTTTAATTTTTATTATTAAAAATGAATATTTAAATTTATTGTTAATTATGAACTTGCAATCCTATATACTAAAATACAAGAGAATTTTGAATGTTTTCAATGAGACCCCAAAAAATTAACTTAACTTAATTAAAATTTTACTATAAATATTGCTGATTGAATTATAAAAAGATTTAATTTTTATTATTAAAAATGAATGTTTATTTATTATTAGTTGTGAACTTGCGATCCTATATTAAAATACAAGAAAATTTTGAATGTTTTCAATGAGACCCCAAAAAATTAACTTAACTTAATTAAAATTTTGCTATGAATATTGCTGATTGAATTATAAAAGGATTTTAATTTTTATCATTAAAAATGAATGTTTAAAGTTACAATTTACTATTGATAGCTTATATACTAAAATACAAGAGAATTTTGAATGTTTTCAATGAGACCCCAAAAAAATAAAGGTTTATATTAACATTGTTCTTATAAGTGATATATCTATATATAAATTTCTTAATGATTACCAAAATACTTACACTATTACATGATTAATGAATCTTGTAGTTCCATAATAATTTTAATCATTATATATCATTTTATATATCTGTATACACATTATTTTTATATGGTTGACAACAACATTCTACACCTGAATAGAAAAAGTCATTTTAATTTTTCAAACTTTTAAAAACTAATATAATTTATTAATGTTGCATTTACATGAAATCATAAATACTAAAATATTATTTACTTATAACATTTTAATTATTTTACTATCAAAATACAACACTACAAAATTTATATTATCGTTACGAATGTCTTTGTATATCATGTCTTTGATGGAACTATTCCATCGTATTTAATTATTGAAACTATCGTACAAATATTGCTGTTTAAAAAATTGCACTTTATTGCTGATCGTATTTTTGCCATTGAGCTTTTCATCTGATTTTTTTACAATTGTGATCACAATTTGTCTAACCAAACATAAAACATTTTTGACTTTTTTATGAATTAAATTTTATGGTATAAATAAAATCACTAACTGAAATTGCAAAATTTGCATTTATAAATTCTTTTATCATTCTCAATTTTTACTATTTATATGTCGATATATAATTGCATTCTCATTCGCAAATCTCAAAATTATGGATTTTGTTGGAAAATCTCTTGAAAAATGCTATTTGAATCATATTTTGGACAACTCACCATGTTTGGAGCCATCCTTTTAATTTAAATATTTAAAATGAATAAAATTCTTATTAATAATGCAGATTGCTTTTAAGATGTTTTTTGTTCACAAATACTTTTGTTTTTTGACTAATTTTTATATTTTAATAATTGAAATTGCAAAATTTTTATATATATATTTACGTATCATTATTACTTTTAACTATTCATATGTCAATATATAAATGCATTCTCATTTGAAAATCTTAAAATTCCAGATTTTGTTCGAAAATCTCTTAAAAAATGCTATTAGCATAAAGTTTTGGACAACTCATCATGTTTAGGCAATACTGAATTCTATAATAAAAAAATACTAAATACTCAATAATAAAAAAATACCAAATGTGGCTAATTTTTATATACTCGCATATTTTCTATTTGTCTTATTATTGAACTAAATTATTACAATCAATTTATTAATAACTTTTATTACCACACGTTTTTCTCTAACAACGTATTTGTTTTCATAAGCTATTTTATTGTGGCTACTATGTAAATATTTTCTTTTATATAATATTTCTGAATATAAAACAGAATTAGGCCAAATATATGTCGCAAAAAAGAGTAAAGCAAAGAACACTGTTGCTCTATCATGTCAAATCTTATCTATTGCGTTACGTCCACTATATTGCGAAAAATCCAGTGAAGTCTCTGAAATGTTTCATTTATTTTCTACGATTTTTATTTGTACTTCAATGACAAATTTTTTAAAATTTTAAAAATATTTACTCAAACACACTCCGTAATAAAGAAATATTTTTTATCAAAATTTATTTTGATATAATAATTTAATAATTAAATATAATAATTTTTTTATTTTTATCAAAACTTCAATTAATTTTTATAATAATAAATATAATATAATATAATATAATATAACTATTAAATAATATTTATATATCACTTTATCAAAACTTTAATTAATTTTTATAATAATAAATACATATTTTTATAATAATAAATATAATTTTTAAATAATTTTTATATACCACTTCTCATAGGCCTACAATATTTTAAACTATTTGTATTGACTATTCATTCTATCAGTATCCAAAGTTTTATCGCTTTATTGCAGATTCTATTTTTCTCATAGAGCCTTTTATCTGAATTTCTAAAAATTATGACACTATTAATGTAATCAAATATAAAACATTTTTTACTTTTTTATGAATTAAATTAAATTTTATTATATAAATAAAATTACTAACTGAAATTGCAAAATTAGTATTTATAAACTCTTTTATGATTATCAATTTTTACTATTTATATGTCAATATATGGATGCATTCTCATTTGAAAATCTCAAAATTATGGATTTTGTTGGAAAGTTTATTCAAAAATCTATTTGAATCAAATTTTGGATATCTCACCATGTTTAGACAAAACTTTTAATTGAAATATATTTATTTCTAAAATATTGAAAATGACAAAAATTCTTATCAATAAAGCAGACATAAATATATTATATAAAAGAAGCTTAAATTTGAACTATAATAAAGAAATTTTCATCAAAATTTTAATTAATTTTTATAATAATAAATATAAAATAATATAATATAATTTTTAAATTATTTTTATATACCACTTTTCATAGGCCTATAATCAGTATGCAAATTTTTATCAAAATCCCAGAAAAATAAACCTGATGTTCTCCTTGTTAATATTCAAAATTAACTTATAAATTTTTGACAAATTGTATTTTATACTTTCTCTCATTATAAGAAACATTTCTGTATATTTGGCACACGTTTTGTCTCGTGATTTTCATTATTATTAGGCACCTGATTTTTGTATTAAAATTTCGAAATAAACTATTTGCAAAAATTCTACATTTTTAAAACTTTAAAAACTCTAAATATTACGTACGATATATGAACATATTTACCAAAAACTAATTTTGTATTATTTCTATTTTAATACTTGTTTTGATATTTATAATTAATCATTTCTCATAGGCCTATAATATTTCAAACTATTTTGTTTGACTAAATTCTATTAGTATCCAAAGTTTTATCAAAATCCCAGAAAAATAAACCTGAGGTTCTCCTTGTTAATATTCAAAATTAACTTATAAATTTTTGACAAATTGTATTTGGAAACTTACATAAATAAATTTTATACTTTCTCTCATCATAAGAAACATTTGGCATTTGTTTCTGTCATTTGATTTTCGCATAGTTTATTTAAAGTAATTTTTTGGCGGATTTAAACCATAATAAATAATAAAAATTGATTTTATGGCAAATCAAACACGCGCTGTGAGTGTCTAGTGATCTTATACTTAGTATCACTGTGATTAATCAGTGTTTTGGTGTAAATAATTTTTGACAAATCACTGTGCTCAACTTTCACAACTTAGAGAAGTGTCACCCTGCGGGGGACACTATGGACAAATTTTCCATTACGGAAACATATAACGTGCTTTACGACGATTCACTAACATGTTCTGAATATGTCAATGAACAATTGCGTCTGAAGGAAACAGAACTTTCGTCTGCTAATAAGCATATTTCAACATCAAATACCAATATGGACGTAGATCTAATGCAAGTAGCCAACATTGAACAAGCTATTCAATGCAATTCACAAGACCCTGCAGTGACTGCTTCAAAGCTGGTATGTAGTCAAAATCAAAATATGCCCAAACAATTAACTAAGCTTCAAACATACAATACGGAAAATATTTGTACAACTAATCCGAGACATTCGTGGCAACTTGTTACAACAAAAAAAATTGTACAAAGTAAGAAGCGTAAATTATCTGATGATACTAATAGCACTCCGGTTACTCTGTCAAATAGATTCGAACCGCTAAATAGCATAAATCAGTTACCAAGCACTATTATCAATACTACAAATAATAATGATTTCTCAACAACCAACCAGAAACCTCCACCGATTTTTATTTACGGCGTCGACAATTATAAAGATATGATGGACGAAATCAACACTATTATTGATCTCGAACAATACACTTTCCGCTCCTTAAATAATAATGTAACTAAATTAATGTGTCAGAATTCTGATGTTTTCAGAAAACTAACTAAACATTTGCGTGCAACAAATGTTATTCATCATACTTATCAGCTAAAAGAGGAAAGGGCGTATCGTGTTGTAATCAGGTATTTACATCATACCACAGATGTTGCAGAAATCAAGAATGAGTTCGTGAAGATAGGTCATGAAGTAAGAAATATAACAAACATACTACACAGAGAAACTAGGAAGCCACTAAATTTATTTTACCTTGATCTTGAACCCGCTAAAAATAACAAAGACATATACAGCGTAACAAAGATTCTTAACAACATAATTCGTATTGAACCGCCACACTATAATAAATCTGTTGTGCAATGCAAAAGGTGCCAACAATTCGGCCACACTCAACGTTACTGCAATAAGCCGTTTACTTGTTCCCGTTGTGGTAACAATCATACTACTTCAGACTGCAAGAAACCTGAAAATGTATTAAATTTTTGTACAAATTGCGACGGAGATCATGCAGCTAGTTATCGTGGATGCCCAGCATATAAGAAGGTATATAATCAAAAATTTCCAAAAATGAATCATAATACTCCACAAACGTTTATAAACCAGAAATCCAACAATAGACATACGGTTAATCCAACTATTACCACTAACCCGTACCCGAATCTAAATCCAAATCAGATCGCTAATCAAGGTCACCCTCGAACATATGCACAGGCGTTAAATAACAACGTTAATCCAGAATCTGCTTCAGGCATATCTGCAAGCTTCGCTCAGTTCATGCACGAATTCAAACAGATGTTTAATCAATTAATTCATCAAAATGGTGTGGTTTTAAACCTGCTAACAACTTTATTAAATAAAATTAATCCGTAATGGCTAAATTTATAAGAATTGCACTTTGGAATGCCAATGGGCTCCTACAGCACAAGCTAGAATTAACTACTTTCCTTACTTTGAATCACATTGACATAATGCTAATAAGCGAGACCCACTTTACTAGCTTCTCTTTCTGCAAGATTCCGAATTACACATTACACTATTGCAATCACCCGGATGATACGGCTCATGGAGGATCAGCCATACTAATTCGAAATACAATAGTTCACACCGAACTTCCTCCGTACCAAAAAGAACACCTACAAGCAACAACAATACTTGTCAGTATGCATCTTTACAAATTATCAATATCAGCAGTGTACTGCCCTCCACGACATAATATCAAGCAAACAGATTTTGAACAGTTTTTCCATCAATTGGGTGCGAAATTTGTTGTAGGTGGTGATTTTAACTGCAAGCACACTTTTTGGGGATCACGTCTGATCACAAGCAAGGGTAATGAGCTTCTGAGAACCTTAAATAATAATAATTATTCATTTCTGTCCACTGGAACCCCAACATATTGGCCTAGTGATCCTCAAAAAATACCAGACCTGCTCGACTTCTTTATTTTGAATAACATAAATGAGAACGTGATGAATATTAAGCCATCATACGATTTATCCTCAGATCACTCTCCAATTGTTTTAACTATTGGAATCACAGTTATACAAAAAATAAATTCAAATATATTACATAGTAAATATACAGATTGGGAAACATTTCGAGAAGTTTTGAAAGAGCGAACAAATTTACATATCAGTCTCAAAAGCGAAGCTGAAATTGACAAGGCTACTGAAGATTTACTTCAACATATTAAGACTTCAATTCAAGAAGCAACTCCTAAAACTCAAGCATCACCTGCATTCCAAGATATTCCGTTAGAAATCAAAGAACTTATTCGGAAAAAACGACGTGCTAGAGCTAAATGGCAACAAAATCATAGACCTGACGATAAAAATACATACAATAAACTTTGCAGAGAACTTAAAAGCAAACTTAGGCAAGTCAGAAATGAAAATTTTGAAAAGTACATTAATAATCTATCCAGATATGATAACTCGATATGGAAAGCAGCTAGTAATGTGAAGAAGCCTAAATTCTTTTCTTCACCTATAAGAAACAGTGCTAATGATCCTTGGGCAAGAAGTGAAGAAGACAAAGCGCACCTATTTGCTAAATACTTGTCTAATGTTTTTAAACCATTTGATTCCACCATTGATAAAGAGATTGAAGAAGAATTGCTTAAACCTCTACAGTCTTCACAATCTTTCAAACCTATCAAGCCCAAAGAAGTCAACTCGCAAATCCAGATGTTAAATACAAGAAAATCGCCTGGTTTTGACAAAATAACAGCAAGGGTGTTGAAAGAACTTCCTAAGAAAACGATTGTTTTAATAACATATATATTTAATGCCATACTCAGAGTAGAGTATTGGCCAAAATCATTCAAGACTGCCCAAATATTAATGGTTCCTAAAAAAGGCAAAAACTTGACTGAGGTATCTTCATATAGACCAATATCCTTGCTTCCCGTAATATCTAAACTGCTTGAAAGGATTCTTTTGGACCAAATCAACAATGAGCTTCCTTCAGATTGGATCCCCTACCATCAATTTGGCTTTAGACGTGAACATTCGACCACACAGCAAGTTCACAGGGTTATTGACACTGTACATAAGTCATTTGAAAATAAGCATTTCTGTAGTGGTGTCTTCCTGGATGTTCGACAAGCATTCGATAAGGTTTGGCACCCAGGACTTTTATATAAAATAAAAACATACCTTCCATCCAGGTATTATGGGATTTTCAAATCATATCTACAAGATAGGATTTTTCAAGTAAAAGTAAATCAAGTAACATCTGATTTCCACAAAATAATGTCAGGAGTTCCACAAGGTAGTATTTTTGGACCCTTCTTATATGTTTTATACACAAAGGACCTCCCATTACTTGAAAATCTGACACTTGCTACATTCGCTGACGATATTGCCATACTAAGTAGTAATCACAGTGCTGATGAAGCTTCCCGACAAACGCAAGAACATATCAATAAACTACAAATGTGGCTTGCCAAATGGAAGATTTGCATAAATGAAACCAAATCAGCTCATATCACATTTACCCTGAGAGAGGGTACTTGTCCTCCAATTTATTTAAACAACGTCCAGATTCCGAAACAGAACATAGTGAAATATCTTGGTCTTCATTTAGATAGCAGACTTACTTGGAAAAGCCACATAAAAACAAAAAAGCAGCAAATAATGATCAAAATGAAAGAATTTGATTGGCTTCTGCGTAAAAAGTCTAAGCTCGCTGTTGAAAATAAGTTGCTGCTATATAAATCAATTATCAAACCAATCTGGACTTACGGAATTGAGCTCTGGGGATGTGCTTACAAATCTAATATAGCTATAATGCAGAGAACTCAGTCAAAAATTTTACGTACAATTCTTAATTCTCCATGGTACGTAACAAATGAAACCATTCACAGCGACCTCAAGATGAAAACGGTGCATTTAACTTTCCAAGAATTCAATGAAAAATACAAACGCAAACTGGACTCACATTCGAACCCCTCTATAGTTGAAATTACTAAACCTTATGGTATAAGAAGATTGAAACGACAATGGCCTTTAGACTTAGTCTTAGATTAGGTCTAATATAATATTATTATAGCAATTGTTAAACTGAGAAGATCTCATTGGAGCTCTTCTTAGGCTTCGCTCTTACATTGTCATTTTAGCTCATAGGAATCTTAATGTATTTCTGATTGCTAAATAAAATGAGTTAAAAAAAAAAAAAAAAAAAAAAAAAAAAAAAAAAATAAAAACATTTCTATATATTTGGCACACATTTTGTCTCATAATTTTCATTATTATTAGACACCTGATTTTTTTATTGAAATTTGGAAAAAAACTACTTACAAAAATTCAACATTTTTAAAACTTTAAAAACTCTAATATTTTACGTACGATATATGAGATCTTTACCAAAAGCTAATTTTATATTGTTTATATTCTAATACTTTTTTTCAAATATTGAATTTTTAAATATATTCATTAATAATTTTTGTTTCCCAAAAAAAGTGGCAGATAACTTTCTGAAATTTTCTGAAAATTTTGTTAAAATAAATATATAATAATAATTTCTTTAGTTAAAAAAAATACTGGTCAATGATGATTTTAATTACATGGTATGCGAAATTCTCTATTTTTTTTCTATAGCTCAAATCAATATTAAATTAATTAGACCATTCATTTAATATAATTTATAGATGTCCTTAACATTTAACAATGAACAATCATATATGAAAAATAAAATTATAAGAAGGCTTAAATATTATATCTCCGACTAAGTAGTATGAATTTTATATATTGAAAATTTTCTTTTTGAACTTAGTACAAAATTTCTCCTTTTTCTGATTTTTCGCATTTTTATTATTGATTTGGGAGCCCTTAAATATATGATTTTTTTTGCATAAGCCTGACTTGTAATTTTCTATTATACCAATTACACTTATTTAATATTATAATATATTATGTTATATTATATTTATATTCTTGGTTTCCAATTTGCTTGAACATGGCAATATATCTAAAAATAAATGATTTTCAAGAATTCAAAACCTTATATAAAGCTTTTCATTATTCTAAAAAATTTTTAATACTCATATTTATGCATTTGCACCAGTAATCATAACGCTTTTATGCTATTATTTTTTAAATTTTGAATTTTAAAATTTCATTTTTTTGGTCAAATCCTTATAAGTATCTGAAGCTGATTTATAATAATTTTATTTTTGTCTGTTCAAAATGTATGGTATGATTCATATTTTATTGAGAATAAATTTATATTAAATTTACAAAATTTATTACAAATATTATAAAAATATTTAGAAAATCCTGAACACAACTGTTATAACAATTTATAAATAAATATTTGCCTTTGAAACGACTTGGTCTAGCATATAATTATGGTGTGGTTATTGCTGCTAATTTATTATTTTGTAGAACTAAATAGACTTTTGAAATATTTTCATAGAGCTAAATAGATTTACTAATGTAATTTATTACAACTAAAGTTACTTGCACCTATTGCTATTTTATTATTAAAATGCTCTTAATATCAAGATATATAGTTGATATAATTGAGAGCATAAAAGATACACCTTGGCAAATTTTTATTAAAGTAAAATTTGATTGGAATGGATTATTTGGACCATAATCAAATTTTCACTTATATATTTTTCTATAATAATAATTATTATAATATTAATCGACAATGACTTTACAATACCTGTTCAAAGTCTATTTGTGTGTTAAGGTCATTTTTCTTGTAATAGATATAATTTATGATCCTGAACGAAAAGTCGTTAATGTTTATTATAAATGTTCAATAAGCGTTTACAGGAGTCATTTATTGTCATAAAATAAAATAAAATCAACGAGAACATATTGCTTTAAATCATTACAATGATATGAACTTAATGCATTTTTTTGTAATAATATATATTAAAAAAATATTTGCAAAGAACAGGATAATGAGATATAAATAAACTGGTTTTTAGTAATTTAGCTAGAATTTTTTTTAAATGTTGTATATATATATATAATTTTTTAAATATATAAAATTATTTGCAAATGTTGCAATAATAATCAGATTATAACAATTTTCAAATACTTCATAAATAAATAAATTTAAAAAACAATATTTTTATAAAAGTCTATAGAACGCTATAATATTAATGCATTTTTTTGTCAATATAATATACTAGGAAATTAATTTTGTTAAGAGCAGAATAATGAGAAATATAAACTGAGAAGTCTTTAGTCATTTCGTTATCTTTTCTTTAAAAATATTGTATATATATAATTTTTTTAAGTATAATACATTTTCTGGGAAAGTTTTAATTATTGTCAGCATAACTTAAGAACAATTTCTTAATACTTTATAAATGAATAATTTTAAAAATAGATATTTTTATAAAAATCTATAGAACGCTGTTATATTAATGCATTTTTGTCTATATAATATATTGAGAAATTAATTTTGCTAAGAGTAGAATAATGAGAAATAAAAAGTGATTAGTAATTTGTCATTTCGTTATCATTTTTTTTAAAAATATTGCACATATACTATTTTTTAAGTTTAATACAATTTTCAGCAACTGTCTTAATACTTGTAAGCATAACTCTAAAACAATATTTCAATATTTTATGAATAAATAATTTTAAAAACAAATATTTTTATAAAAACCCTATAGAACGCTATAATATTAATGCTTTTTTTTCAATATAATATATTGAAAAATATAAATTTGCTAAGAGCAGAATAATGGGAAATATAAACTGAGAAGTTTTTAGTCATTTCGTTATCATTTTTTTTAAAAATATTGTATATATATATATATATATATATAATTTTTTAAGTATAATACATTTTCTGGGAAAGTTTTAATTATTGTCAGCATAACTTTAGAACATTTTTTTAATACTTTATAAATAATCACTTTTATTAATTAATATTTATTATAAAAATCTATGGAATGCTATAATATTAATGCATTTTTTGTCAATATATTTGGAAATTAATTTTGCTAAGAGCAGAATAATGAGAAATATTAAGTAATACATTTTCAGTCATTTTGTTAATAATTAATATATGCATATATACATACTAAATACAAATTAAATTAAAAATAAAAATTGCCCGTTATCAGTATAATATATACATACAAACTTTTTATGTAACTAATCCGTAATTTTTATCTGTTTTTCGTTTTTCAATTAAAATGTAAAAGCAGTCTCTACTACTATTGTATATAAAAAAAACTATGGTCAAATAATCATTTTTAATATGAATTAATATGAAGAAATCGTTATAATAATTCTGCTACCTATATTAACCAATAATGGGTCATAATAAGGGACATGTCATTATAGCCGACTATTTTATAAACAATTTTAAATGAAAACCAAATTTGGTAGTTTAATTATTCCAAAACAAACTGCTGTTTAAATTAGTAGTACAGTCATGATAAAGGAAATGTACTGTAATAAATATTTCTGTCTATTAATTTGTTTTAAATATTTTTATATATTCTGTAATTTTCTGGTACTGGGAATGTATCATCATCTTTTCTTGTCTATTTTTTTCATATATGTGAATAATGTGAATAATACCTCATATATGTATACTTATGTGAACAAAATGTGTGAATACTCTTGCAAATGCTAATATTTGCTTGTCGCATCTCAACCTATATTTACAAATCTATAAAATATGAATTTTAAAACTTTATTAACTTTTGTTATATTCGTCTCGTTCAGAACCATAAGAGTGAAATATCTGTAAATGACCTCCTTATTTTTGTGTAATTAATAATACACCTATCCCTGTTCGTTTTCGATTTTACACGGTTTTTGAAAACATTTTTTTTAACAAAATTTATTAATTTTGCATTAACACAAAATTATAAACACTGAACTATACTTTGCTTCTATCTACCTTAATCATAGGATTTTTTATTTGCATAAGTCTGACTTGTAGTTTTCTAATATATTTTCTTGGATATAATTTTCTTGAACTTGCCAATATCTAAAAATAAATGATTTTTAAAAATCCAAACCTTATAAAGCTTTTTATTATTCTGAAAATTTTTAACGTACTATATTCATGCATTCGTGCCAGTAATCATATCGTTTTTATGCTATTATTTTCAAACTTAGAATTTTCAAATTTCAAATTTTTTCGTCAAATTCTTACAAGTATCAGAAGCTGATTTATAAGAATTTTTATTTTCATCTGTTCAAAATGTATGACATGATTCATATTTTATTAAGAATAGAATTATTAAAGCTACTAACTTTACTACAAATGTTACAAAAATAGTCTGGATATCTGAACACAACTGTTATAACAATTTATAAATAAATATTTCTACTATAAATCTACAACATTTTTATTATTTTACTATCCAAATATTTTATGGCCAAAATATAAAACTACAAATAAATATGTACATATGTTACAGTACCAAATTCTTGGAACATAGTATATGTCTATGATGGAAATGTGTAGATAAGACGGAAACTTCACATTCTATGATCCAAACTAAATTGTATGCGTGTATAAGCTAGAATAAATGAATTTCTATTTTTTTAATTTTTTATCTCTAAAGAAATTGCAATATTTAAATAAATTAATATTCTTATAATTCATTAAATGTGTATGATACTAAATATATTAATATTTATTTTTTGTTCGATGTGTTTGATATTGGTCATATTAAAAACTGTAAATAGGGCTTTTAATGGTGCAGTAAAGACTAATTTCTTCTTCTATGGTTTGAATTCTGAGATCTTGATGTATCAACCAATTGGGAACGTATTTGGAGCGTTCACGATTTCTTTCAAATGTTATTTTGGAACCTTTGTAGAATAGTTATGTTCGATTTACTGGCCGCACCCCATAGTTGTAGGCCGTAGGACCATATTGGTTTAATAATTGTCTTGTATATTAGGAGTTTTTCATTGCATCTATCTTCTGTGTAAATCGTGGGATTAGTTATATTATTTTTAACCATTGCTACAAATAGAGTTACCTGTACTGTGATATTGATAGTTTTCATTCAAAAATTTTCATTACTTGAAGCAAATTTGTTTTAATATAATGTTTTACCATAATGTATTATCAAAAGTGAAACATTCCATCCAGTGTATGTTTGGAAAGGAAGGAATCGAATAGAAATTTCCGCCTCTATCCATATCTGGCCTTATCTATTGCGTTAAATCTGCTTTCTGCTCGCAAGCAATGTAAGTAGACATATAACGAAATGATAGAGAGTTCTTTTGAAATATAAAAACTATTACTCGGACCGCTACCGAGTCTCGTTACATACTCGTACAAGACCCATTTGATTAGGGGAGAGGCGGGTAACTCGTACTACTATTCGTAAAAGACTCATGTTTTATAATATTTCACTAAAGACGATGTTTTGTAATTTTTATTCTTACTTACTAACCAATTAAATGTGATTGAGGAATCTACTCGTCATATAAGAAGTATAAAAATTATTTTTATAATGATTATTATTAGTTACCATTAATACTTTATCTTTTAATTTAAACAGTATTTTTTCTTAATACTAATACAAATAATTCACATAAGAAAATGTTTCATAATTTTTCTTCTTACTTAATCAGCTACCTATTTAAATTTGATGAAGATTTTGAATAACTGTTCTTCGTTCTAGATTTTCCAACCTAAGCATAAAAATGATTTACTGCAAAATAAGCTGATTATAAGTAATTTATACGTGTTTAGTCTATGATGATCATTTTATTTTGCATCACAAAATATTAAATTAAAATAAATGTAAATGTAATTACTTTCAAATTGGATTTTAAAATATTTACGGTTTACTACCTTACATGCTTTATTAATATAAAGTTCATTTTCATATGTACATTATTTTCTATTCTATTAAAGTTTTAATCTGTATGTTATACA
>NW_020537298.1:0-29653 GCF_003426905.1 Ctenocephalides felis | reverse complement strand
CGCTCCGTTTTCGTACTGCTTCACACGTTTTGACTGAAGCCGTAACACGTACGTAGGCAAGGGAGGGGCGTGTCTACAAAAAATGGGCGTGTGCTTGCAACGCTCAGAAATCTATACGGGCCCGTTTCGAGAACTTTGATATCATTCTCAGTTTGAACACGAACCTGTAAACATGTCTGGTCGAGGCAAAGGCGGTAAAGTCAAGGGAAAGGCTAAGTCACGGTCTAACCGTGCCGGTCTTCAGTTTCCAGTCGGTCGTATTCATTCATCGTTTGCTACGCAAAGGCAACTATGCCGAGCGTGTCGGCGCTGGTGCACACCGTCTACCCTCGCTGCAGTCATGGAATATCTGGCCGCCGAAGTTCTCGAGTTAGCCGGCAATGCGGCTCGCGACAACAAGAAGACCAGAATAATTCCGCGTCATTGCAACTGGCCATCCGCAATGACGAGGAACTCAACAAACTGTTATCGGGTGGTACGATTGCTCAGGGCGGTGTATTGCCGAACATACAAGCTGTGCTTTTGCCAAGAAGACAGAAAAGAAAGCTTAAATTTCTTTTATTGTCGCAAATTGACACATAAACCGTCCTTCTCAAGGAACACACTTTATTCAAAAATGAACATATATTATTTTACTATTATTTATTATTTTACTATTTATTTATAATACTATTAATTTACTATTCAATACTCATTTTAATTATTTTAATTTTTTTATCATAACATTCGGTATAATTTAATTGATTTTAGATATTTTTATTTAATAAATATAAATAACAACATTTGTTTGAAATAATCAAAGAATATTTAAGGTTATAAATGTACGAATAATAACTTTATTTATTAGTTACGTTGTTATAAATCATTTAAAATGAATATAAAAAAATCTATATAAGTATATTAATTTTTGTAGTGATTTCAACATCAAATAAATAATTCTTGTTTTATTATCGAATATTAGCACATTTATATGTTATTATGTTATCAATTATTATTGAATTTCACTAATATCGATTATAGAATTTGTATATTAAAAAAAAAATTGTAGGGTTTGTTAATGATTTGATTTTTATAACATTCGCAATTCAGGCTAAAATCTCGCATGTTTCTGACCCTCGAGCAAACGGTTATTCACGGTCGTCGTGTTTAGGAACTGCCGCTGTATAGTGGCCTAAATGTTTCAGCAAGCATTTACGCTAGATATCAATGTCAATACCATAATACCTTATAGCAATTTGTTAGTCTCGACGAGAAGAATAAAATAATAATTATTCATAAAGAAAATAATAATGTTATAGTGAATTTTGACGCGTGTTTTTAAAAAGGGGCGTGGCTTAGTGATCGTGGAAAGTTTACTAATAATTATCGTACAAAATTTATTAATAATCATAAATAAATGTACAAAATAATAACTTTATTTATTAGTTACGTGTTATAAAACATTTAAAATAAATATAAAAAAAAATCTATATAAGTATATTAATTTTTGTAGTGATTTTAAAACCAAATAATAATTCTTGTTTTATTATCAAATATTAACACATTTATATGTTATTATGTTATCAATTATTATTGAATTTCACTAATATCGATTATAGAATTTGTATATTTAAAAAAAAAATTGTAGGGTTTGTTAATGATTTGATTTTTATAACATTCGCAATTCAGGCTAAAATCTCGCATGTTTTCTGACCCTCGAACGAGCGGTTATTCACGGTCGTCGTGTTTAGGAACTTACGCTGTATAGTGGCCTAAATGTTTCAACAAACATTTACGCTAGATATCAATGTCAATATCATAATACCTTATAGCATTTTGTTAGTCTCGACAAGGAGAATAAAATAATGATTATGCATAAACAAATAATAATATTATAGTTAATTTTGACGCGTGTTTTTTAAAAAGGGCGTGGCTTAGTGATCGTGGAAAGATTTACTAATAATTATCGTACAAAATTTATTAATAATCATAAATAAATGAATTGTTATAAAATTATAATAGTATTATTATAAAGTTATAATGAATTATTATGAAATTTTACTATTGTCGAATATAAATTTTGTATATTTAGGTATTATTACATATTTCCTTAAAATTTAAGAAAAATTAGATAATCTCGAAAAAATTATATGAACACACATAACGATTTATATATCATTTATTCGTGATTTTATTCTGCATCTTTCGTACGAACAAAGTTTTTTCGTATCTTTTACTGTTTAGCTAGTAGAGAGCAATCTGTGTGATTGATCACTTATTGAAATGCAAATTACATTTAGATTGCAGCAATTATTGACAATATTTCTATATTTTCATAAAGAAACCATATAAATTATAATACATTGTTAAAATTTCGTATGGTTCTCCAGTCATTCAATTCTAATAACAATCACCATTTAGGCTAAAATCTTGCATGTTTTCTGACCCTCGAACAAACGGTTATTCACGGTCAGCGTGTTTAGATATAGCAGCAGAGCCGCATATTCAGTTCAGCAAGCATTCAAGAATAAAAGAATAAAATAATATTTATTAAATATCAACTAATATATAATCTTTTCTCGGCAATGAATATAAGATATTATTATTTTATTCTATACAATTGAATTAAAAAAAAAAAAACATAAATATTATATTTTATTATTAATGACTAAATTATTTATACATTCGATTTATTTTAATAAAATATAATATGATAGAAATATTATGATTTTACAGAATAAACAGTTTGTGAATTTTTTGACTCAAGTTATTTCAAGAAACAACAGTACAATTGTTTACTGTTTTGTATTTTATCGTTCTTTTGAAAACTACGAATGAAATAATTAATTATAACGATAATATTATTTTATTAGATACTATGCAAAAAGAGAATAGAGCACTACTTCTTGAACTTGAATGCACGACGCGACATAATGTTTTACACAAATGATTTCTAACCGAATTTTATGCGTTGGTGTATTGATAGTGTATTACATCGTAAATATAATTAATTATTTCATACAAATAATATTTTATTTTAATAAAATATTATATTCGTTATTTAATCAAATCGTTTATATTAGCTATTGTTCAGTATAGATTCATAGAGTACTCAAATGAAATGTTATGTTTATACAATTATGAATTTTTCTTTAATGTAGGATATATAAGTATAATTACATCGCATCAAAATATAATATCTTGTGCGAACGATTTTGTTGAAAACGCACTATTGAGTGCAGAAGTTATTTGAATATAATTAGCGATATTTTAGAAAAACTAACCGTTGAAATAAATAATGCTTTTGATGATATGTTGGGGATGAATTTGGCTATCATGTAAATCCATTGTTTTATGCGAATTATTTAGAATAAAAGCGCTGGATTTAATTTTTTACAAATAATTTACATTTTTGTAAAATTTTCAAATATTATTGTTTTCTCCTCGGTCCTACACTTTTCGAATATAGTTTTTGGCCACGCCCCTAACATATTTAACCAATCACGTGTTAGATTTACATTTTAACCTACGATTTTTTACTATAATGTCAGATAACGCTTTATCTACGTCGCCGGCGGCAACCGCTGCGCCAGCGACAGCATCGCCGAAAAAGGGCAAGACTGCGGCTGTTAAAAAACCGCGAGTGAAGCCGTCCCATCCTCCTACATCTGAAATGGTAAACAACGCTATTAAAAGTCTGAAAGAACGCGGCGGATCGTCGCTGCAGGCGATTAAGAAATATATGTCGGCCAATTATAAAATCGACGCCGAGAAAATGTCAACGTTCATTAAAAAGTATTTAAAGTCAGCTGTTCAAGCGGGCACACTGATTCAAACAAAAGGCAAAGGTGCTTCGGGTTCGTTCAAACTTGCCGCGAACGCTAAACAGAGCGGCGGCGAAAGCGGTGTTTCGGCTGGAAAAGCCAGGACCGCTAAGACGCCAGCGGCAAAAGCAAAATCGAAGACAGCAAAGTCGAAGGGCGCCGCCAAACCTGCTTCGTCCCCTAAAAAGAAGTCTGCATCCGCAGCGGGCACATTAAAAAAGTCGTCGGCGAAACCTAAGACGACAGTCGATAAGAAGAAGACCATTCAGGGTAAGTCGACGAAAGCCTCATCGGCCAAGGCAACGAGCAAAACGAAGAAAACCGTCAAGACCGCAGCCGCAAAGAAACCTAAATCGCCAAAGAAGACATCAAAAGTAGCCAAACCTTTGAAAAAAGCGTCACCGAAAAAGAAGTGAAAACATTTCATTATCTTTTTACACAACAGCAAACGAAAATGTTTGCACAAAGTCCTTTTCAGGACTAACAATAAATTTTTATCAAAGAACATTATTATTTTACTTATATATATCTTATCATCTTATATTATAGCCTTTTCGTGGACTTCGGAAAAAATTTTAATAAAATATTTGTAACAGGAGCGCAGCAACGCTCGCTGTGTTCCTCGCCGCCGTGTTGTGTCATTGACGAAATTTAAAAGTCAAAGTCTTTTCAATTTTCAATTTCGTCTTTGGTAGGGAGTTGTTCAATATCAATCGCTGAATTTTATTTATTTATTTATTATTTTTTTTTAAATAATTTTATATGAATAAATTATCTTAATCAAATGAAATATAATCAATAATTTATTAATAAAAGTTTTATATATCACTTTAAATAAATCAACTATACATAGAACGGCAACTCTCATAATAATTAAATTCATAATTTTTTCTAATTTTTTTTTATATAAATAATAAGTAAATGGAAATTAATTAATGAAATAAAATATAATCATTAATAATTTATGAAGTTTCAATCTTTTTTTCATATCGTATTCGAAAAAGAAAATTTATATAACTTTAAATAACTATATATGAAATTAAAAAATATACAATCAAAAAAAAAATATTTATATATAAATATATATAATATAATATATATAATATAAATTTCTATCATCAGAACGGCAACTCGCCCATATTAATTAAATTTAGAATTTTTTAAAGAAGCTTTCAGAAATTCATGACGAATTTTACAAATTCAACTATAATATTTTTTAAACTTAACACAACAACACACTATTCAACAAGTCAAATCATGTGTGTTGTCAATAATTTCAATTAAAAAAAAAAATCAATAAAAATTTCTAACGTATCGATGGAATAATTCTGCAAAATAAAATAATTTGAAAAATAATAAAAGTTCTTTTAATTGATCATTTTGGTGGTCCTGAAAAGGACCGATTTGTTTTATAGGACGACAGGCGTCTAAGCGCGTTCTCCTCGAATACGCCGA
The DNA here is from genome assembly GCF_003426905.1 of Ctenocephalides felis. Taxonomy (NCBI): domain Eukaryota; kingdom Metazoa; phylum Arthropoda; class Insecta; order Siphonaptera; family Pulicidae; genus Ctenocephalides; species Ctenocephalides felis. Next base: position 24,395 of record NW_020537298.1, on the reverse strand, counting down.
GCTAGTTGAATATCCTTGGGCATGATGGTTACGCGCTTGGCGTGGATCGCGCACAAGTTTGTATCTTCGAACAGGCCAACCAAATAGGCCTCGCTAGCTTCCTGCAATGCCATGACGGCGGAGCTCTGAAAACGCAGATCGGTCTTGAAGTCCTGAGCGATCTCGCGCACTAGACGTTGGAACGGCAACTTTCGTATGAGAAGCTCGGTGCTCTTCTGGTAACGACGGATCTCACGCAGAGCTACGGTGCCAGGCCGATAACGATGCGGCTTCTTCACACCGCCGGTCGCCGGCGCGCTCTTGCGAGCCGCTTTCGTTGCAAGCTGCTTACGGGGCGCCTTGCCACCGGTGGACTTGCGAGCTGTCTGCTTCGTACGGGCCATTATAACTCCTAGATTTCGTTTCGAGAACCTTCTCGTTTGACGATCGTTTTGATACTGACGCGTCCGGCTCGAATATTATGATCAAAATACATTACGAATGTCCGATGCTGTGCTCGGCTGTCATTGGTCGGCGCCGAATGCTCGCATAGCTATGATGGGCGTGGCCTAGCGAGCTCAAACTTTTCAATAATTTCGCTCGTCGGAATTCAGTCGTTATTCAGACTTCGAGCTGTTAACATCAATTTGTAAATTTATCCCGACTGCGATATATTGAAAAATGACCGGCCGTGGCAAAGGTGGTAAGGGACTCGGAAAGGGTGGCGCTAAGCGACACAGGAAAGTTCTTCGCGATAATATCCAAGGTATTACAAAGCCGGCTATACGTCGTCTTGCTCGCCGTGGCGGCGTCAAGCGTATCTCGGGTCTAATCTACGAAGAGACCCGCGGTGTTCTGAAAGTGTTTCTCGAGAACGTTATCCGCGATGCAGTCACATACACCGAGCACGCCAAGAGGAAGACCGTAACCGCTATGGATGTCGTATATGCGCTCAAACGTCAGGGTCGTACACTGTACGGTTTCGGCGGTTAAATTGATCAACGGACGCAGTCATTTCTTATAAATACAAAACAAAAAAGAGCCCTTTTAAGGGCTGTCAAATATAATTAAAAGAACAAGTAATATATTTTACAATTTACGTACAGGCTTTATTTGATTTTATATGAAATTTGTTTATTTTCTTGCAGAATAACTTGCTTTGGTAATATTATTGATAATATTATCAAATTGGAAAGCCCTTCGAATATGTTTTAAAGAAAGTATTAATTAATATATATTTTACTATTTTTTCGTATTGACTTTTTATATGCAATTGATTTCTTTTCTTACATGGGGGGGCTTCAATTAATAGAAAATAGAGTATACTTTTAGTATTAGTATACTTTACAGTTAAGGGCTTCGAAAAGGGCTCTGAATTGAAGGAGCTCAATTAAATGAATGAATTTATTAAATTTTGCATATTATTTAAATTTATATAATATGTAATAATATATTTTATATATTTAAATAATAAAATTTTTAAAATATTTACGACAATAATTTTATTTTTACGAAAATATTTAAATTGCGATTTTTTTTAATATAAATATATTTTATAATAAATTAAAATAAACTTAAACTTATTAACTAAATTTGAAAAACTAAAGTTTTAAATTGAATTGAATATTCAATCATTAATTTTTATCATATTGAAAATATATAGAAATTGAACATTATTTATAATATAAATTAATAATAACGATCTCTAATAGAAATCTGATCAAAATTTATTGAAAATCCTAATAAAATATCATTAGTGTCAGGTTATTTTATTTTATCTATAAAACCAATGTAAAAATTATAAAGTTCTTTTGTAAAATATTTGTGGGCCCTGAGAAGGGCCTTTGTTATTGTCGACAGAACATATAAGTGGCATCACAAAATCTTCATCATTTTATTTCGAGCTGGTGTACTTGGTTACGGCCTTAGTACCTTCGCTGACGGCGTGTTTGGCCAACTCGCCTGGTAGCAATAGCCGGACTGCTGTCTGAATTTCCCGACTAGTGATTGTAGAGCGTTTGTTGTAGTGAGCCAAACGCGATGCCTCGGCCGCTATACGCTCGAAGATATCATTCACAAAGCTGTTCATGATGCTCATCGCCTTGCTCGAAATGCCCGTGTCAGGATGGACTTGTTTCAAGACTTTGTAAATATAAATGGCATAGCTCTCCTTGCGCTTACGTTTCTTCTTCTTGTCGCCCTTTGAAATATTTTTCTGGGCTTTGCCTGCTTTCTTAGCCGCTTTACCGCTGGTTTTCGGTGGCATGTCTGATGTTTACTAGTACACTGACTGATACGAAATGAGTCGTGCCGACGCTCCGTTTTCGTACTGCTTCAACGTTTTGACTGAAGCCGTAACAACGTACGTAGGCAAGGGAGGGGCGTGTCTACAAAAAAATGGGCGTGTGCTTGCAACGCTCAGAAATCTATACGGGCCCGTTCGAGAACTTTGATATCATTCTCAGTTTGAACACGAACCTGTAAACATGTCTGGTCGAGGCAAAGGCGGTAAAGTCAAGGGAAAGGCTAAGTCACGGTCTAACCGTGCCGGTCTTCAGTTTCCAGTCGGTCGTATTCATCGTTTGCTACGCAAAGGCAACTATGCCGAGCGTGTCGGCGCTGGTGCACCCGTCTACCTCGCTGCAGTCATGGAATATCTGGCCGCCGAAGTTCTCGAGTTAGCCGGCAATGCGGCTCGCGACAACAAGAAGACCAGAATAATTCCGCGTCATTTGCAACTGGCCATCCGCAATGACGAGGAACTCAACAAACTGTTATCGGGTGTTACGATTGCTCAGGGCGGTGTATTGCCGAACATACAAGCTGTGCTTTTGCCAAAGAAGACAGAAAAGAAAGCTTAAATTTCTTTTATTGTCGCAAATTGACATAAAACCGTCCTTCTCAGGACGAACAACTTTATTCAAAAAATGAACATATATTATTTTACTATTTATTTATTATTTTACTATTTTATTTATAATACTATTTAATTTACTATTCAATACTCATTTTAATTTATTTTAATTTTTTTATCATAACATTCGGTATATAATTTAATTGATTTTAGATATTTTTATTTAAATAAATATAAATAACAACATTTGTTTGAATGAATCAAAGAATATTTAAGGTTATAAATGTACGAAATAATAACTTTATTTATTAGTTACGTTGTTATAAATCATTTAAAATGAATATAAAAAAAATCTATATAAGTATATTAATTTTTGTAGTGATTTCAACATCAAATAAATAATTCTTGTTTTATTATCGAATATTAGCACATTTATATGTTATTATGTTATCAATTATTATTGAATTTCACTAATATCGATTATAGAATTTGTATATTTAAAAAAAAAAATTGTAGGGTTTGTTAATGATTTGATTTTTATAACATTCGCAATTCAGGCTAAAATCTCGCATGTTTTCTGACCCTCGAGCAAACGGTTATTCACGGTCGTCGTGTTTAGGAACTGCCGCTGTATAGTGGCCTAAATGTTTCAGCAAGCATTTACGCTAGATATCAATGTCAATACCATAATACCTTATAGCAATTTGTTAGTCTCGACGAGAAGAATAAAATAATAATTATTCATAAAGAAAATAATAATGTTATAGTGAATTTTGACGCGTGTTTTTAAAAAGGGGCGTGGCTTAGTGATCGTGGAAAGTTTTACTAATAATTATCGTACAAAATTTATTAATAATCATAAATAAATGTACAAAATAATAACTTTATTTATTAGTTACGTTGTTATAAAACATTTAAAATAAATATAAAAAAAAATCTATATAAGTATATTAATTTTTGTAGTGATTTTAAAACCAAATAAATAATTCTTGTTTTATTATCAAATATTAACACATTTATATGTTATTATGTTATCAATTATTATTGAATTTCACTAATATCGATTATAGAATTTGTATATTTAAAAAAAAAATTGTAGGGTTTGTTAATGATTTGATTTTTATAACATTCGCAATTCAGGCTAAAATCTCGCATGTTTTCTGACCCTCGAACGAGCGGTTATTCACGGTCGTCGTGTTTAGGAACTTACGCTGTATAGTGGCCTAAATGTTTCAACAAACATTTACGCTAGATATCAATGTCAATATCATAATACCTTATAGCATTTTGTTAGTCTCGACAAGGAGAATAAAATAATGATTATGCATAAACAAAATAATAATATTATAGTTAATTTTGACGCGTGTTTTTAAAAAAGGGCGTGGCTTAGTGATCGTGGAAAGATTTACTAATAATTATCGTACAAAATTTATTAATAATCATAAATAAATGAATTGTTATAAAATTATAATAGTATTATTATAAAGTTATAATGAATTATTATGAAATTTTACTATTGTCGAATATAAATTTTGTATATTTAGGTATTATTTACATATTTCCTTAAAATTTAAGAAAAATTAGATAATCTCGAAAAAATTATATGAACACACATAACGATTTATATATCATTTTATTCGTGATTTTATTCTGCATCTTTCGTACGAACAAAGTTTTTTCGTATCTTTTACTGTTTAGCTAGTAGAGAGCAATCTGTGTGATTGATCACTTATTGAAATGCAAATTACATTTAGATTGCAGCAATTATTGACAATATTTCTATATTTTCATAAAGAAACCATATAAATTATAATACATTGTTAAAATTTCGTATGGTTCTCCAGTCATTCAATTCTAATAACAATCACCATTTAGGCTAAAATCTTGCATGTTTTCTGACCCTCGAACAAACGGTTATTCACGGTCAGCGTGTTTAGATATAGCAGCAGAGCCGCATATTCAGTTCAGCAAGCATTCAAGAATAAAAGAATAAAATAATATTTATTAAATATCAACTAATATATAATCTTTTCTCGGCAATGAATATAAGATATTATTATTTTATTCTATACAATTGAATTAAAAAAAAAAAAAACATAAATATTATATTTTATTATTAATGACTAAATTATTTATACATTCGATTTATTTTAATAAAATATAATATGATAGAAATATTATGATTTTACAGAATAAACAGTTTGTGAATTTTTTGACTCAAGTTATTTCAAGAAACAACAGTACAATTGTTTACTGTTTTGTATTTTATCGTTCTTTTGAAAACTACGAATGAAATAATTAATTATAACGATAATATTATTTTATTAGATACTATGCAAAAAGAGAATAGAGCACACTTCTTGAACTTGAATGCACGACGCGACATAATGTTTTACACAAATGATTTCTAACCGAATTTTATGCGTTGGTGTATTGATAGTGTATTACATCGTAAATATAATTAATTATTTCATACAAATAATATTTTATTTTAATAAAATATTATATTCGTTATTTAATCAAATCGTTTATATTAGCTATTGTTCAGTATAGATTCATAGAGTACTCAAATGAATGTTCAATGACAGTTTATGAACAATTATGATACTATTTATGAATAAAAATTTACAAAAACTGTTTCTAGGATATATAAGTATAATTACATCGCATCAAAATATAACATATCTCAATGCTCATAAAAATGCGATAACGATTTTGTTGAAAACGCACTATTGAGTGCAGAAGTTATTTGAATATAATTAGCGATATTTTAGAAAAACTAACCGTTGAAATAAATCATGCTTTTGATGATATGTTGGGGATGAATTTGGCTATCATGTAAATCCATTGTTTTATGCGAATTATTTAGAATAAAAGCGCTGGATTTAATTTTTTGATTGATTTCAAAACTATTTATTTTCCTTAGAATTGTTTACATATTACAATAGTTGTATGTTACATGTGATATTTTTAATTGTACACCTGCCTTGCGGCATTATTACAATTTATTATGGAATTTTATATATATATACTTAGGTCTATTTGCTTAAATTGATGCTCTTATTTTGGTTAGTATGAAAATAGCTTAAAAAAAAACATACTTCATTGAGTTAGTATTTCTTAAAACTAGTTAACAAATTATGTACACTCTTAAAACTAGCTAACAAATTATGTACACTCTTAAAACTAAATAGAATAATATAATAACAGTAACGAATAAAAACTTATACTTATTATAATATTTGAATAAAATTTTAACTTGCTAGTGCTATATTTGATATATTCTTAATTGTTAAATTTTCACTCATTTCACAGTTGTTTAAAAATTTGGTATTTAGGATGGTTATGAATTCTGATATAAGTGGAACATTGGCTTCTTTATGTAATATTTTGTTAGAGTAATACTTATTTGTTCTTTCATTAAAAACTTTATTTAAAATAATTCTGATGTTTTTGTTTTGCATTCTTTGTAATAAAGTAATATTGGATTTTGAAGTTTTGCTCCAGACAGGAGCACCGTATGTTAGGATTGGTCTTATCAGTGCAAGATAAAGCCGTCTTTTATTTTTTAAATTCAGTTTCTTGTTACGTAGAAGTGGTTGAATTTTTTGCATTATGGAATGACTGAGAGCCAGTTTATTATTAATCATTGCTGTAAAGTTCATTTTCCTATCTAACAACAGTCCAAGGTATTTAACTTGTATTTTCCATGGGATGCTCGCATTTTTAATTTTAACTGGTCTTTGAGGAATAAATTTTTTTGTTTTTCTAGTAAATAGAATAGCCTCTGTTTTCTTTACATTTAACTTAATTTTCCATTTTTCAAAGTAATTCGATATATTGTGTAAGTGGTGTTGTAAGTTCTTTTCTATTTTTTTGAAAGATTTGTTTGACGTAAAAATGGCGGTGTCGTCGGCGAACATCAATAGTTCGGTGTCGTTGTTATGTGGGAAATCATGTGTGTAAAAGGTGAATAGTGCGGGTGAAAGGATGGAGCCTTGAGGGAGTCCGGAGGTAATATGGATGGGATTTGAATGTGAGGAATTTATCATGACTCTAAAATATCTATTTTCGAGATAAGATTTTATTATGTGTGTTAGGTTTGCTGGAAACTTTTGGCTAATCATTTTGAATAGCAACCCTTCGTGCCAAACTGTATCGAAGGCTTTTTCTATGTCTAATAATATCATTCCGGTATGTTGTTTTACTTTGAATTTTTCTTTAATGTGGGTATTTAATATAGATAGAGGGTGTAAAGTAGAGTGGTGATTCCTGAACCCATATTGGGTGTTTGGAATTAGTTTGTTTAGTTCAGTATGTCGTTTAAAAAGTTTTAGAATAACCTTTTCAGCTACTTTACTCAAGGTGCAAAGTAAACTAATTGGTCTGTAACTAGTGGGTTTTTCAGGTGGTTTTTTTGGCTTCGGAAATGGCAGGATCAGGGATGTTTTCCATGGATTTGGAAAAAAACCTAAATCTAGCATTGCATTAATTATTTTTGTTATAACTACTAGTGTTTTATTGGGAAGATTTTTAAGAATAATGTTTTGTATCCGGTCATTGCCTGGAGCCTTTTTATTCTTAAATTTTTTAATGATATTTTTAATATGACGAGGTTTTGTCCACATTGTTATGTCACGTGTTGGTTTAAAATGTGTGAAGTATATTTCATGAGTACTATTGACAAGGTTGTTTGTGTAATCGTGTCCTAGTATTGAGTTTTGGTCATGTACTTTTTTGAATTCATGAGCTATTAAATTTGCTTTGTCTTTGTCCGTGTAGATAGTCTTATTTTTGGTTTTTAAGTGTGGTATGGGTTCAGGTGGTGAGGTTAGTTGTTTGGCTAATCGCCAAATGTTATTGTGATTTTTGTTGGTTTGTTCCATTTTAATTTCCCATTTTTGGTTATAATGATTTTTTAGGGATTCGGATATTTCTTTGGTTAGTTTGTTGAGCAGAGGTTTGAGAAGCGGATTTCGTGATAGTTGCCATTGTTTTCTAATTCTATTTTTATGTTTGATAAGTTGTAAGATTTCAGGTGGAATATTTTGCTTAGATTTATTTTTAACTAAAGGAATTGATGCGGATATTGCATTTTGTATGTTTGTGGTTAGGTTTATAACAGCTGTGTCAATGTCAGTAGTAGTGTCAAGTGATTGTTTCATAGAAATATTTTTGTTTAGAATTTGTCTGAATTTATGCCAATTTGCTAGGTTGTAGTCGAAGTACTTTATGTGTGTTTGCTCATGAATTGAAGTGTTTCCAGTTGTTATATTTAGTACAACTGGATTGTGGTCGGAGTTGGTGGAATCTATTGTCTTAAGTGCAGATATGTTTTGTATATTGTGTGTTATTGCTAAGTCTATTATGCTAGGAGTATGATGGGGAATATCTGGGTAGTGTGTTGGTGTATGAGGAAAGTGTAACTGTAAATCTTCTATATTATTGAAAACATAGTTGTTTAGTTTTATGCCATTTGTGTTTCTGTTGCTGCATCTCCAAGTTGGATGTCTGGCATTAAAATCGCCTGCCACTATAGTATGCGGTCGTATTTTAGCCAGTGCGTCCAAATCAGATTCGCACAGTTTATTGTTTGGGAAGTATGCTGAAACAACCGCGATTTCTTGTCTACCGTAGGTTACTGTAATCGCTGTTGCTTCAGCATGTTTGAGATTATTGGTTTCTATATATTCATGTTTAATTGATGTTCTTATGATAAGAGCCGTACCGCGACCGCCATTTTCCGTTATGTCTTTTCTGTATACAATAAAATTGGGGATAAAAAAATTTGTTTTTGGTTTAAGTAATGTTTCAGAAACAAGAGCTATATCAATTTTGTATTTATTTAAAAGTAATTTAAATTCTACCGCATTGGAGAGAAGCCCCCTTGCGTTCCAATAAAGAATATTGACTGTATTAGACATTTATTTACTATTTGTAAAATGTTCAATTAAGATGTTATCAATATCATTTTCATTAGCTGTATTAAGGATTTTTGCAAGATTCAATATTCTATTAAAGGATGCTTTGATAGCTGGTTTTTCAAAGACCTGTTTAATAAAATTAAAGTTTGCGAGCATACCTTTTAACGTTAAGTTTTCAGTTTCTGTGGTGCCTTCCTCGTCTAGCATTTGTGGTGTAGTCTCTTTTGCTACTTGTCCGTCTTCAGTGTTTATATTGTTTTGTGGAGTATTGCACTGCGGTAAGCTAGGGAACTGTCTCTGGTCGCTAATAACGGCATTGAATTTTCTGATGAGCGGCGGTGGAGGTGGCGCTGGTATGAAGACTTTCTGTTTGGCTTTTGTTAGGAGCTCAAGTCGTTTCTCTTTAAGTTTCAAATACGTAGAGCATTGCCTGTAGTTTGCGGGATGTTCCTCGTTACAATTCACACATTTTGGTTTTTCTAGCGCTGTTTTGGTACATTCAAACGGCTTATGTTGGTTTTTGCACTTGACACATCTGAAGTCCATATTGCAGTAACTTGCCGTGTGTCCGAAATTTTGGCAATTGTAACATTGGATTATGTTACCATTTGACTTGTAGCGCTCCCATTTAACCGAGAAGCCAGCTAGTAGCTTTTTGTTTCGTATTATCTGCATGTCCTGTTCGTTATCGAATAATATTGCATAAACTGGGAGTTTTAGTCTTCTGCCAAGACTATCCACTTTAGTCATTTGAATAACATGTTTTACTCGACAGAATTCATTTAAAAGTTCGGCCATGATTGTTTGGGGATCGGTGTTTGGTGGTACACCTGTTGCTACAATCTTTTGAAGCGTTTGCTCTTTTTGAGGAAACGTAAAAAATTTCTTTTTCAGTGTTTTTAATTTGTCATACACAATTTTAAAATCGTGAATGTTGTTTGTACGCACTATGTATTGTTTTTCGCCTTTATAAGTCACACTTATTTTGTTAATTGTCTCTTTGTTTATGTCACATATGGTTTTATAATCACTGAAGTCATCATTGATAATAATGGGTGGCATTTTTGAAGGTAAACGATCTTTTTCACATGCGTTCACTTTCTTTTCACTATTTTTAATACTTTGTTCATCACTTATTTCAGGATTTACACGGCGTCTTTTTACATTTTCACTATTATCATCACACACACTATCTTTATTGTCAATGTTTAGTATTTTAGCCACTTCTTTGCTGACATTAGTACAAGCTAAAGGTTCAAATTTGTTAACACCAATAAATTTGCCTTTCGGAAACTCGTTTTGTAACTGTTTTGTGGCTTCCATCGTGCGCGTCGATGTCGACGGGTTGGAAGCCATTTCTTTAATAGTATTTATTACATTTACATTTTTAGTTACTTTAATTTTAGCACCTTGTTTTTTAATTATTTTCATTAACATAGGCTTTTAAACCACTATAACTATTTCACTTTTGCTCTACGATGTGCACTGCTCGGCGGTTCAGACCGAACTCCTTAATTTTTTACAAATAATTTACATTTTTGTAAAATTTTCAAATATTATTGTTTTCTCCTCGGTCCTACACTTTTCGAATATAGTTTTTGGCCACGCCCCTAACATATTTAACCAATCACGTGTTAGATTTACATTTTAACCTACGATTTTTTACTATAATGTCAGATAACGCTTTATCTACGTCGCCGGCGGCAACCGCTGCGCCAGCGACAGCATCGCCGAAAAAGGGCAAGACTGCGGCTGTTAAAAAACCGCGAGTGAAGCCGTCCCATCCTCCTACATCTGAAATGGTAAACAACGCTATTAAAAGTCTGAAAGAACGCGGCGGATCGTCGCTGCAGGCGATTAAGAAATATATGTCGGCCAATTATAAAATCGACGCCGAGAAAATGTCAACGTTCATTAAAAAGTATTTAAAGTCAGCTGTTCAAGCGGGCACACTGATTCAAACAAAAGGCAAAGGTGCTTCGGGTTCGTTCAAACTTGCCGCGAACGCTAAACAGAGCGGCGGCGAAAGCGGTGTTTCGGCTGGAAAAGCCAGGACCGCTAAGACGCCAGCGGCAAAAGCAAAATCGAAGACAGCAAAGTCGAAGGGCGCCGCCAAACCTGCTTCGTCCCCTAAAAAGAAGTCTGCATCCGCAGCGGGCACATTAAAAAAGTCGTCGGCGAAACCTAAGACGACAGTCGATAAGAAGAAGACCATTCAGGGTAAGTCGACGAAAGCCTCATCGGCCAAGGCAACGAGCAAAACGAAGAAAACCGTCAAGACCGCAGCCGCAAAGAAACCTAAATCGCCAAAGAAGACATCAAAAGTAGCCAAACCTTTGAAAAAAGCGTCACCGAAAAAGAAGTGAAAACATTTCATTATCTTTTTACACAACAGCAAACGAAAATGTTTGCACAAAGTCCTTTTCAGGACTAACAATAAATTTTTATCAAAGAACATTATTATTTTACTTATATATATCTTATCATCTTATATTATAGCCTTTTCGTGGACTTCGGAAAAAATTTTAATAAAATATTTGTAACAGGAGCGCAGCAACGCTCGCTGTGTTCCTCGCCGCCGTGTTGTGTCATTGACGAAATTTAAAAGTCAAAGTCTTTTCAATTTTCAATTTCGTCTTTGGTAGGGAGTTGTTCAATATCAATCGCTGAATTTTATTTATTTATTTATTATTTTTTTTTAAATAATTTTATATGAATAAATTATCTTAATCAAATGAAATATAATCAATAATTTATTAATAAAAGTTTTATATATCACTTTAAATAAATCAACTATACATAGAACGGCAACTCTCATAATAATTAAATTCATAATTTTTTCTAATTTTTTTTTATATAAATAATAAGTAAATGGAAATTAATTAATGAAATAAAATATAATCATTAATAATTTATGAAGTTTCAATCTTTTTTTCATATCGTATTCGAAAAAGAAAATTTATATAACTTTAAATAACTATATATGAAATTAAAAAATATACAATAAAAAAAAAATATTTATATATATAAATATATATAATATAATATATATAATATAAATTTCTATCATCAGAACGGCAACTCGCCCATATTAATTAAATTTAGAATTTTTTAAAGAAGCTTTCAGAAATTCATGACGAATTTTACAAATTCAACTATAATATTTTTTAAACTTAACACAACAACACACTATTCAACAAGTCAAATCATGTGTGTTGTCAATAATTTCAATTAAAAAAAAAAATCAATAAAAATTTCTAACGTATCGATGGAATAATTCTGCAAAATAAAATAATTTGAAAAATAATAAAAGTTCTTTTAATTGATCATTTTGGTGGTCCTGAAAAGGACCGATTTGTTTTATAGGACGACAGGCGTCTAAGCGCGTTCTCCTCGAATACGCCGAGCTAGTTGAATATCCTTGGGCATGATGGTTACGCGCTTGGCGTGGATCGCGCACAAGTTTGTATCTTCGAACAGGCCAACCAAATAGGCCTCGCTAGCTTCCTGCAATGCCATGACGGCGGAGCTCTGAAAACGCAGATCGGTCTTGAAGTCCTGAGCGATCTCGCGCACTAGACGTTGGAACGGCAACTTTCGTATGAGAAGCTCGGTGCTCTTCTGGTAACGACGGATCTCACGCAGAGCTACGGTGCCAGGCCGATAACGATGCGGCTTCTTCACACCGCCGGTCGCCGGCGCGCTCTTGCGAGCCGCTTTCGTTGCAAGCTGCTTACGGGGCGCCTTGCCACCGGTGGACTTGCGAGCTGTCTGCTTCGTACGGGCCATTATAACTCCTAGATTTCGTTTCGAGAACCTTCTCGTTTGACGATCGTTTTGATACTGACGCGTCCGGCTCGAATATTATGATCAAAATACATTACGAATGTCCGATGCTGTGCTCGGCTGTCATTGGTCGGCGCCGAATGCTCGCATAGCTATGATGGGCGTGGCCTAGCGAGCTCAAACTTTTCAATAATTTCGCTCGTCGGAATTCAGTCGTTATTCAGACTTCGAGCTGTTAACATCAATTTGTAAATTTATCCCGACTGCGATATATTGAAAAATGACCGGCCGTGGCAAAGGTGGTAAGGGACTCGGAAAGGGTGGCGCTAAGCGACACAGGAAAGTTCTTCGCGATAATATCCAAGGTATTACAAAGCCGGCTATACGTCGTCTTGCTCGCCGTGGCGGCGTCAAGCGTATCTCGGGTCTAATCTACGAAGAGACCCGCGGTGTTCTGAAAGTGTTTCTCGAGAACGTTATCCGCGATGCAGTCACATACACCGAGCACGCCAAGAGGAAGACCGTAACCGCTATGGATGTCGTATATGCGCTCAAACGTCAGGGTCGTACACTGTACGGTTTCGGCGGTTAAATTGATCAACGGACGCAGTCATTTCTTATAAATACAAAACAAAAAAGAGCCCTTTTAAGGGCTGTCAAATATAATTAAAAGAACAAGTAATATATTTTACAATTTACGTACAGGCTTTATTTGATTTTATATGAAATTTGTTTATTTTCTTGCAGAATAACTTGCTTTGGTAATATTATTGATAATATTATCAAATTGGAAAGCCCTTCGAATATGTTTTAAAGAAAGTATTAATTAATATATATTTTACTATTTTTTCGTATTGACTTTTTATATGCAATTGATTTCTTTTCTTACATGGGGGGGGCTTCAATTAATAGAAAATAGAGTATACTTTTAGTATTAGTATACTTTACAGTTAAGGGCTTCGAAAAGGGCTCTGAATTGAAGGAGCTCAATTAAATGAATGAATTTATTAAATTTTGCATATTATTTAAATTTATATAATATGTAATAATATATTTTATATATTTAAATAATAAAATTTTTAAAATATTTACGACAATAATTTTATTTTTACGAAAATATTTAAATTGCGATTTTTTTTAATATAAATATATTTTATAATAAATTAAAATAAACTTAAACTTATTAACTAAATTTGAAAAACTAAAGTTTTAAATTGAATTGAATATTCAATCATTAATTTTTATCATATTGAAAATATATAGAAATTGAACATTATTTATAATATAAATTAATAATAACGATCTCTAATAGAAATCTGATCAAAATTTATTGAAAATCCTAATAAAATATCATTAGTGTCAGGTTATTTTATTTTATCTATAAAACCAATGTAAAAATTATAAAGTTCTTTTGTAAAATATTTGTGGGCCCTGAGAAGGGCCTTTGTTATTGTCGACAGAACATATAAGTGGCATCACAAAATCTTCATCATTTTATTTCGAGCTGGTGTACTTGGTTACGGCCTTAGTACCTTCGCTGACGGCGTGTTTGGCCAACTCGCCTGGTAGCAATAGCCGGACTGCTGTCTGAATTTCCCGACTAGTGATTGTAGAGCGTTTGTTGTAGTGAGCCAAACGCGATGCCTCGGCCGCTATACGCTCGAAGATATCATTCACAAAGCTGTTCATGATGCTCATCGCCTTGCTCGAAATGCCCGTGTCAGGATGGACTTGTTTCAAGACTTTGTAAATATAAATGGCATAGCTCTCCTTGCGCTTACGTTTCTTCTTCTTGTCGCCCTTTGAAATATTTTTCTGGGCTTTGCCTGCTTTCTTAGCCGCTTTACCGCTGGTTTTCGGTGGCATGTCTGATGTTTACTAGTACACTGACTGATACGAAATGAGTCGTGCCATGATTCTTCTCTCCCTCTTCCTCTTGACCCTCGTGCTTCAGTTTCGTGTAAGGTAAACATATCGTGCTGTGAGTTATTATTTATTGGTGGTATTCCTTGACAATATGTATTACGTTTGTAATACGTGGTATTACTGTCGTCTATTATTCATTTAATTAATATATTCCTGGTTCATAAAACCATTTCTAATATTTTCGGTTTGTTCATATTTCTCAAACTTCTGAAGTTTAGAAGTTTGGGAGTAATCTTTTGTCTGTCCAGTAGTTTTTCCTTGTGAATTTGCCTAGGTCTGTAATATTTTGGTTTTTATGATTATTTATTGCCATATAAAACTTCTTCGTGATGGTAGCAATAAACTCTTTGATGTAAGGTATTTTTGCTTCTTCATGAAGTGCTTTATTAGTAATAAATTTATTATTTTGTTGTCTGTTTTTGCCTGTTATCAGTCTAAGGCATTTATTCTGGGTCCTTTGTAGTTTTTGGTAGTTGTATTTACAAGTGTTTGTCCATGCCGGCCCTGCATATGTCAATATAGGTCTTATCATTAGTAGATAGAGTAGCCTTTTGTTTTGCTTGTTTAGGTAGCTGCTGTTGTTGAGAAGACAGTGCAGTCTATTTATCGCTGCAGACGCTTGATTATTTCTGTATTTTGTGTGTTCTTTGAACGATAATTTTTTGTCAAAGATAACACCTAAATATTTGATTGTATTAGCCCATGGGATTTTGTCCGCTCCAATTTGTAGGGTTTTCTGTTTGTCAATGGTTTGTTTTTGTTTGTTAGTGAAAAGTATGGCTTCTGTTTTTTGCGTATTCAGTTTTAGTTTCCATGTGTCTAGGTAGTGGTCGATTTGTAATAAGTGTTCTTGTAGTTTCTTTGTTAGAATTTCGATTTTAGCACTTGCAGAAAAAATTGCTGTGTCGTCTGCGTATTGCAGGATTTGGGTGTTTTTGTGGGTAGGTATATCATGCATGTATATGTTAAAAAGTAGTGGTGCAAGAATAGATCCTTGTGGTAAGCCTGCTGCAATTGCTTTTTCGTCTGACAATTCGTTTTTGACACACACTCTAAAGGTTCTGTTCTTAAGATAGGACCTTATGATGTTGATTAGATATCTTGGTAGCTCTATTTTTTGCAGCTTGTATAGTAGTCCATTATGCCATACAGTGTCGAAAGCTTTCTGTATATCTAAGCTTACTAAGCCTGTATGTTTCTTCATGTTCATAGCGTGGATGGTTTTTTCTGTAAGTATATTTATGGGATGTTGGGTTGCGTGTCCTGACCTAAATCCATATTGGTGTTTTGGAAGAACGTTTTTCTTCTTTATGTGATATAATATTTGTTTTTGTATTATTTTCTCTGCCAGTTTTCCCATAGTCGGTAGTAAGCTAATAGGTCTGTAATTTTGTGGAAATGTGTCGCTTTTACCTGGTTTTGGAAAAGGAAGTGTTTTGGCTGCTTTCCATTCTACTGGGTAGTGTTCAAGAGATAGCATGGCGTTTATGATTTTTGTGAAATTTATTATGGCTTTACGTGGTAGATTCTTCAGTACAATATTTTGTATGTTATCGAGTCCAGGAGCTTTGTAGTTTTTTAATTTTTTGATGTTTTGTTTGACATCTAACGGGGTCACTCTGCAGATAGGTGTATTCAGTTGTTTATTGTGTTGTACGGTTTTGTTCACTTTGTGGTCGTGTTGTATGTTCCCAAGATCAAGGTTTTGCCGGTGAGTTTCTTCCAGTACTTCGGCTATAGCATCTGCTTTGTCTTTGTTTGAGTAGACTACCCCATTGTGTCTTGAATGTAGTGGTGGGATATCATTGCGTTTCCGAGTTCGGTTTTTTGTCAATTTCCATAAGTTGGTGCTGTCTTTATTAATGTTGTCTAGTTTCAGTTTCCATATATCGTTTTTATGTTTTCTTATGTGTCTTTGGATTTCACTCACAAACTTGTTTAGTAATGCTTTTAATTCAGGTACACGTTGTTTTTGCCATTTTCGTCGTATGCTGTTTTTGACTTGAATAAGTTTTATAATGTGTTCGGGTAGTTGTTCGTAGCTTTGCTTATTTATTTTTGGTATGTTTTTCTTTATAGAGTGTTGTATTAATTCAGTAAGCTTTCTAACTTCTTGATCTATTTCACATCTTGTCAGGATGGTTTGCGTTAAGTCTAGCTGGTTGCTTACGTCATCTTTAAATTGCGTCCAGTCTGCTTTTTTGTAGTTGTATTTTACTATATATGATCTCTCCGTATATCTTTCTGGTGTTTCGTAAATTTTTGTATAGACAGGGTTGTGGTCGGAATCCGTTTCGGATATTGTTCTGGCGAGCTGCCTTGTATGGATATTTTTCGTTATGAAAAAATCTATTGTGCTTGGTGATTTTTTATCGTCGCTTGGGTAATATGTTGGTTCTTCTGGATATATAATTTTATATGTTTGTAGGTTTCTGAAGATCATGTCATGTATGCTTCTCCCATCTGAGTCGTGCCGACGCTCCGTTTTCGTACTGCTTCAACGTTTTGACTGAAGCCGTAACAACGTACGTAGGCAAGGGAGGGGCGTGTCTACAAAAAAATGGGCGTGTGCTTGCAACGCTCAGAAATCTATACGGGCCCGTTCGAGAACTTTGATATCATTCTCAGTTTGAACACGAACCTGTAAACATGTCTGGTCGAGGCAAAGGCGGTAAAGTCAAGGGAAAGGCTAAGTCACGGTCTAACCGTGCCGGTCTTCAGTTTCCAGTCGGTCGTATTCATCGTTTGCTACGCAAAGGCAACTATGCCGAGCGTGTCGGCGCTGGTGCACCCGTCTACCTCGCTGCAGTCATGGAATATCTGGCCGCCGAAGTTCTCGAGTTAGCCGGCAATGCGGCTCGCGACAACAAGAAGACCAGAATAATTCCGCGTCATTTGCAACTGGCCATCCGCAATGACGAGGAACTCAACAAACTGTTATCGGGTGTTACGATTGCTCAGGGCGGTGTATTGCCGAACATACAAGCTGTGCTTTTGCCAAAGAAGACAGAAAAGAAAGCTTAAATTTCTTTTATTGTCGCAAATTGACATAAAACCGTCCTTCTCAGGACGAACAACTTTATTCAAAAAATGAACATATATTATTTTACTATTTATTTATTATTTTACTATTTTATTTATAATACTATTTAATTTACTATTCAATACTCATTTTAATTTATTTTAATTTTTTTATCATAACATTCGGTATATAATTAATTGATTTTAGATATTTTTATTTAAATAAATATAAATAACAACATTTGTTTGAATGAATCAAAGAATATTTAAGGTTATAAATGTACGAAATAATAACTTTATTTATTAGTTACGTTGTTATAAATCATTTAAAATGAATATAAAAAAATCTATATAAGTATATTAATTTTTGTAGTGATTTCAACATCAAATAAATAATTCTTGTTTTATTATCGAATATTAGCACATTTATATGTTATTATGTTATCAATTATTATTGAATTTCACTAATATCGATTATAGAATTTGTATATTTAAAAAAAAAATTGTAGGGTTTGTTAATGATTTGATTTTTATAACATTCGCAATTCAGGCTAAAATCTCGCATGTTTTCTGACCCTCGAGCAAACGGTTATTCACGGTCGTCGTGTTTAGGAACTGCCGCTGTATAGTGGCCTAAATGTTTCAGCAAGCATTTACGCTAGATATCAATGTCAATACCATAATACCTTATAGCAATTTGTTAGTCTCGACGAGAAGAATAAAATAATAATTATTCATAAAGAAAATAATAATGTTATAGTGAATTTTGACGCGTGTTTTTAAAAAGGGGCGTGGCTTAGTGATCGTGGAAAGTTTTACTAATAATTATCGTACAAAATTTATTAATAATCATAAATAAATGTACAAAATAATAACTTTATTTATTAGTTACGTTGTTATAAAACATTTAAAATAAATATAAAAAAAAATCTATATAAGTATATTAATTTTTGTAGTGATTTTAAAACCAAATAAATAATTCTTGTTTTATTATCAAATATTAACACATTTATATGTTATTATGTTATCAATTATTATTGAATTTCACTAATATCGATTATAGAATTTGTATATTTAAAAAAAAAAATTGTAGGGTTTGTTAATGATTTGATTTTTATAACATTCGCAATTCAGGCTAAAATCTCGCATGTTTTCTGACCCTCGAACGAGCGGTTATTCACGGTCGTCGTGTTTAGGAACTTACGCTGTATAGTGGCCTAAATGTTTCAACAAACATTTACGCTAGATATCAATGTCAATATCATAATACCTTATAGCATTTTGTTAGTCTCGACAAGGAGAATAAAATAATGATTATGCATAAACAAAATAATAATATTATAGTTAATTTTGACGCGTGTTTTTAAAAAAGGGCGTGGCTTAGTGATCGTGGAAAGATTTACTAATAATTATCGTACAAAATTTATTAATAATCATAAATAAATGAATTGTTATAAAATTATAATAGTATTATTATAAAGTTATAATGAATTATTATGAAATTTTACTATTGTCGAATATAAATTTTGTATATTTAGGTATTATTTACATATTTCCTTAAAATTTAAGAAAAATTAGATAATCTCGAAAAAATTATATGAACACACATAACGATTTATATATCATTTTATTCGTGATTTTATTCTGCATCTTTCGTACGAACAAAGTTTTTTCGTATCTTTTACTGTTTAGCTAGTAGAGAGCAATCTGTGTGATTGATCACTTATTGAAATGCAAATTACATTTAGATTGCAGCAATTATTGACAATATTTCTATATTTTCATAAAGAAACCATATAAATTATAATACATTGTTAAAATTTCGTATGGTTCTCCAGTCATTCAATTCTAATAACAATCACCATTTAGGCTAAAATCTTGCATGTTTTCTGACCCTCGAACAAACGGTTATTCACGGTCAGCGTGTTTAGATATAGCAGCAGAGCCGCATATTCAGTTCAGCAAGCATTCAAGAATAAAAGAATAAAATAATATTTATTAAATATCAACTAATATATAATCTTTTCTCGGCAATGAATATAAGATATTATTATTTTATTCTATACAATTGAATTAAAAAAAAAAAAAACATAAATATTATATTTTATTATTAATGACTAAATTATTTATACATTCGATTTATTTTAATAAAATATAATATGATAGAAATATTATGATTTTACAGAATAAACAGTTTGTGAATTTTTTGACTCAAGTTATTTCAAGAAACAACAGTACAATTGTTTACTGTTTTGTATTTTATCGTTCTTTTGAAAACTACGAATGAAATAATTAATTATAACGATAATATTATTTTATTAGATACTATGCAAAAAGAGAATAGAGCACACTTCTTGAACTTGAATGCACGACGCGACATAATGTTTTACACAAATGATTTCTAACCGAATTTTATGCGTTGGTGTATTGATAGTGTATTACATCGTAAATATAATTAATTATTTCATACAAATAATATTTTATTTTAATAAAATATTATATTCGTTATTTAATCAAATCGTTTATATTAGCTATTGTTCAGTATAGATTCATAGAGTACTCAAATGAATGTTCAATGACAGTTTATGAACAATTATGATACTATTTATGAATAAAAATTTACAAAAACTGTTTCTAGGATATATAAGTATAATTACATCGCATCAAAATATAACATATCTCAATGCTCATAAAAATGCGATAACGATTTTGTTGAAAACGCACTATTGAGTGCAGAAGTTATTTGAATATAATTAGCGATATTTTAGAAAAACTAACCGTTGAAATAAATCATGCTTTTGATGATATGTTGGGGATGAATTTGGCTATCATGTAAATCCATTGTTTTATGCGAATTATTTAGAATAAAAGCGCTGGATTTAATTTTTTACAAATAATTTACATTTTTGTAAAATTTTCAAATATTATTGTTTTCTCCTCGGTCCTACACTTTTCGAATATAGTTTTTGGCCACGCCCCTAACATATTTAACCAATCACGTGTTAGATTTACATTTTAACCTACGATTTTTTACTATAATGTCAGATAACGCTTTATCTACGTCGCCGGCGGCAACCGCTGCGCCAGCGACAGCATCGCCGAAAAAGGGCAAGACTGCGGCTGTTAAAAAACCGCGAGTGAAGCCGTCCCATCCTCCTACATCTGAAATGGTAAACAACGCTATTAAAAGTCTGAAAGAACGCGGCGGATCGTCGCTGCAGGCGATTAAGAAATATATGTCGGCCAATTATAAAATCGACGCCGAGAAAATGTCAACGTTCATTAAAAAGTATTTAAAGTCAGCTGTTCAAGCGGGCACACTGATTCAAACAAAAGGCAAAGGTGCTTCGGGTTCGTTCAAACTTGCCGCGAACGCTAAACAGAGCGGCGGCGAAAGCGGTGTTTCGGCTGGAAAAGCCAGGACCGCTAAGACGCCAGCGGCAAAAGCAAAATCGAAGACAGCAAAGTCGAAGGGCGCCGCCAAACCTGCTTCGTCCCCTAAAAAGAAGTCTGCATCCGCAGCGGGCACATTAAAAAAGTCGTCGGCGAAACCTAAGACGACAGTCGATAAGAAGAAGACCATTCAGGGTAAGTCGACGAAAGCCTCATCGGCCAAGGCAACGAGCAAAACGAAGAAAACCGTCAAGACCGCAGCCGCAAAGAAACCTAAATCGCCAAAGAAGACATCAAAAGTAGCCAAACCTTTGAAAAAAGCGTCACCGAAAAAGAAGTGAAAACATTTCATTATCTTTTTACACAACAGCAAACGAAAATGTTTGCACAAAGTCCTTTTCAGGACTAACAATAAATTTTTATCAAAGAACATTATTATTTTACTTATATATATCTTATCATCTTATATTATAGCCTTTTCGTGGACTTCGGAAAAAATTTTAATAAAATATTTGTAACAGGAGCGCAGCAACGCTCGCTGTGTTCCTCGCCGCCGTGTTGTGTCATTGACGAAATTTAAAAGTCAAAGTCTTTTCAATTTTCAATTTCGTCTTTGGTAGGGAGTTGTTCAATATCAATCGCTGAATTTTATTTATTTATTTATTATTTTTTTTTAAATAATTTTATATGAATAAATTATCTTAATCAAATGAAATATAATCAATAATTTATTAATAAAAGTTTTATATATCACTTTAAATAAATCAACTATACATAGAACGGCAACTCTCATAATAATTAAATTCATAATTTTTTCTAATTTTTTTTTATATAAATAATAAGTAAATGGAAATTAATTAATGAAATAAAATATAATCATTAATAATTTATGAAGTTTCAATCTTTTTTTCATATCGTATTCGAAAAAGAAAATTTATATAACTTTAAATAACTATATATGAAATTAAAAAATATACAATAAAAAAAAAAATATTTATATATATAAATATATATAATATAATATATATAATATAAATTTCTATCATCAGAACGGCAACTCGCCCATATTAATTAAATTTAGAATTTTTTAAAGAAGCTTTCAGAAATTCATGACGAATTTTACAAATTCAACTATAATATTTTTTAAACTTAACACAACAACACACTATTCAACAAGTCAAATCATGTGTGTTGTCAATAATTTCAATTAAAAAAAAAAATCAATAAAAATTTCTAACGTATCGATGGAATAATTCTGCAAAATAAAATAATTTGAAAAATAATAAAAGTTCTTTTAATTGATCATTTTGGTGGTCCTGAAAAGGACCGATTTGTTTTATAGGACGACAGGCGTCTAAGCGCGTTCTCCTCGAATACGCCGAGCTAGTTGAATATCCTTGGGCATGATGGTTACGCGCTTGGCGTGGATCGCGCACAAGTTTGTATCTTCGAACAGGCCAACCAAATAGGCCTCGCTAGCTTCCTGCAATGCCATGACGGCGGAGCTCTGAAAACGCAGATCGGTCTTGAAGTCCTGAGCGATCTCGCGCACTAGACGTTGGAACGGCAACTTTCGTATGAGAAGCTCGGTGCTCTTCTGGTAACGACGGATCTCACGCAGAGCTACGGTGCCAGGCCGATAACGATGCGGCTTCTTCACACCGCCGGTCGCCGGCGCGCTCTTGCGAGCCGCTTTCGTTGCAAGCTGCTTACGGGGCGCCTTGCCACCGGTGGACTTGCGAGCTGTCTGCTTCGTACGGGCCATTATAACTCCTAGATTTCGTTTCGAGAACCTTCTCGTTTGACGATCGTTTTGATACTGACGCGTCCGGCTCGAATATTATGATCAAAATACATTACGAATGTCCGATGCTGTGCTCGGCTGTCATTGGTCGGCGCCGAATGCTCGCATAGCTATGATGGGCGTGGCCTAGCGAGCTCAAACTTTTCAATAATTTCGCTCGTCGGAATTCAGTCGTTATTCAGACTTCGAGCTGTTAACATCAATTTGTAAATTTATCCCGACTGCGATATATTGAAAAATGACCGGCCGTGGCAAAGGTGGTAAGGGACTCGGAAAGGGTGGCGCTAAGCGACACAGGAAAGTTCTTCGCGATAATATCCAAGGTATTACAAAGCCGGCTATACGTCGTCTTGCTCGCCGTGGCGGCGTCAAGCGTATCTCGGGTCTAATCTACGAAGAGACCCGCGGTGTTCTGAAAGTGTTTCTCGAGAACGTTATCCGCGATGCAGTCACATACACCGAGCACGCCAAGAGGAAGACCGTAACCGCTATGGATGTCGTATATGCGCTCAAACGTCAGGGTCGTACACTGTACGGTTTCGGCGGTTAAATTGATCAACGGACGCAGTCATTTCTTATAAATACAAAACAAAAAAGAGCCCTTTTAAGGGCTGTCAAATATAATTAAAAGAACAAGTAATATTTTACAATTTACGTACAGGCTTTATTTGATTTTATATGAAATTTGTTTATTTTCTTGCAGAATAACTTGCTTTGGTAATATTATTGATAATATTATCAAATTGGAAAGCCCTTCGAATATGTTTTAAAGAAAGTATTAATTAATATATATTTTACTATTTTTTCGTATTGACTTTTTATATGCAATTGATTTCTTTTCTTACATGGGGGGGCTTCAATTAATAGAAATAGAGTATACTTTTAGTATTAGTATACTTTACAGTTAAGGGCTTCGAAAAGGGCTCTGAATTGAAGGAGCTCAATTAAATGAATGAATTTATTAAATTTTGCATATATTTAAATTTATATAATATGTAATAATATATTTATATATTTAAATAATAAAATTTTTAAAAATTTTACGACAATAATTTTATTTTTACGAAAATATTTAAATTGCGATTTTTTTAATATAAATATATTTTATAATAAATTAAAATAAACTTAAACTTATTAACTAAATTTGAAAAACTAAAGTTTTAATTGAATTGAATATTCAATCATTAATTTTTATCATATTGAAAATATATAGAAATTGAACATTATTTATAATATAAATTAATAATAACGATCTCTAATAGAAATCTGATCAAATTTTATTGAAAATCCTAATAAATATCATTAGTGTCAGGTTTTTATTTTATCTATAAAACCAATGTAAAAATTATAAAGTTCTTTTGTAAAATATTTGTGGGCCCTGAGAAGGGCCTTTGTTATTGTCGACAGAACATATAAGTGGCATCACAAAATCTTCATCATTTATTTTCGAGCTGGTGTACTTGGTTACGGCCTTAGTACCTTCGCTGACGGCGTGTTTGGCCAACTCGCCTGGTAGCAATAGCCGGACTGCTGTCTGAATTCCCGACTAGTGATTGTAGAGCGTTTGTTGTAGTGAGCCAAACGCGATGCCTCGGCCGCTATACGCTCGAAGATATCATTCACAAAGCTGTTCATGATGCTCATCGCCTTGCTCGAAATGCCCGTGTCAGGATGGACTTGTTTCAGACTTTGTAAATATAAAGGCATA
>NW_020537297.1:0-17691 GCF_003426905.1 Ctenocephalides felis | reverse complement strand
TGTCTTAATTATATAAATAATAATAATAGAAAATGAAGATATAAATAGTTGATTCAGTCTAAGGAAATTTGGAAAATTATCTAATCTAAAGATATAAATGTTGGATGCAATTTCAGTAACTATTAAGTATTACCATTATACTGGGAATTAACGAATTTAAAATTTTATTATTACTAGTAATATCTTGAAAATAAAATTATGTGAAATATGTTGTTCGGAAGTAATTGTAAACATTTATTATTATTATGCATCATAGTAATTATAACATTTATTCGCTGGTCGTTAATTATCACTTTTTTTAATTCGTTTTATTCTGCATCTGTTAGATAAAACAATAAGAGAGATAACATTATAATTTGATTATAATAAATACTTCCAGCGGAGAATGTATTAGGAGTATAATATAAAACAAAAACGAATATAGAATTCATATAAAAGTGAAGAAAAGAGAAATAATATAAAAGTTACTAAATGAGATCAGTGGGTAATTTTTGTTTAGCCTGGTGGGCTGGTTTTCCGAGTGCACTTGGCTGCCTAAACGTTTGGATGGACGTCGATTTTGCCTTTATAATTGGAAGTTAATATCATTTAATGGTAGTTAATTATCACTTAATAAATATCGTTTTTTTATTTCATATTTACAGATCAATAATATTTCGTTTATTTGATCTTATATCGCAATGCCTCTAATTTAGTTCGAGCCTCTGCATTTCCACCGTCGGCTGCCCGCGTTGCTTTTGCACAATGGCATGGCGGCGTCGCCGTCCGGGTCGGTCATAAAGTAATGATGTCAAGCTGGCCATAAATCACACATATGCGTACTCATCATCGTAGATATTGTCGCGTTTGTATATATCGTTCTGTCGGAACGTGCCTCAATAATTTATATCAATATATACAGATGTTGTACATGTGCGTGACTATGAATAATATCCCGCTTGCATACATTGCGTGCGCGCTAATAAATTGAATAGTACGCCTTGAACGCCATCGTGAAAACGAAAAACCCGTTTCTGATTATTTCGATGTGTGTGTTCACGCTCCACACTCACGTTCTGCGCGATGGGTGGAGCATGTTAAAGGCCGTCCTATTTCTCCATGGTACCTGTGGTACACTAATATGAGAGATTTTTATTTTATTTACGGAATAAAACAAGAAGCAAAGCGCAAAAGGCGAACGCGGTATGATTTTTATAGCAGTACGCTTTTTCTGCGTCAGACGTAACATTCATCGTAATTTTTAAGTGAGACTAAATTTATGAACCCTTAAACTGAAATAGCCTAAGAACATAATTTCATGAATCACATTTCTTGAGATCCACTTCTGAACAACTCATATTTTAGTATTCAATTCAAAGCAATGTAATAAACGAACTGAAATCTGTAAAGATAAAGAATGCGTAATATATATGATACATTATGATATTATAAATTGTTATAATATTCAATATGGCATATGATTTTGATATATTATATGTTATTCAAATTAGTTAATGTTATTTATTTTTTGTATTTCTATTTATAAAATACCAAACATTTGTGTTTTTATTTATCTAATATAATTTATTATTTGCAGGTTTGGTTTAAAAATCGTCGAGCGAAATGCAGGCAGCAACTCCAGCAACAACAAAGCAGTTCCATCAAATCATCATCTGGGAACACGAATTCATCATCAACGAGACACCAGTCACAAAACTCTCAAAATCCAATGGCCAATCTTCATCTTCCGCTCCATCAAAGACTGGTTCTAATAACATAACAACACAACAACACAACTAACTCTCCTCAAAAAGGACAGCAGCAGCAGCACGCAAACACTTCGTCGCCTGGTCTATACCGATTACCCCATCGACGAGTGTTAGTCCACCCGTAAATGTTATTTGTAAAAAGGAATCATCGACAGGGGGAGGTGGTCTGACACCACTTACATACGATCATCCGCATCATCATCATAACTCTCATAATAACAAACATCTGTTACCGACATTAGGCTACAACGAAAAAGACCCACAATCCCAACACCAGCAAGATCACACGGGGAACAATGGATCTTTGGCCTACAATCGACTAGCGGCTGGAAATTTGACGCCTCTTGGTTCTAACTCTAGCGTTATGACGACACCATCACCTCCTATGACGCCGACTGTGAATACAAATAGTTTACCTTACACGCCGAATCACGATTATAATTTCCATTGGCATTCTGGTGACTACATAAAGAATTACGGCCACCATGCGTCCAATTATCCGTCGGCCGGTACTAACGCCCAGAGCCCGTATTATGGCCAAATGGAGTATTTTAATGCTGTCAGTGGTGGCCAAAGTATGGGCCCGATGGGTTCCTACAACGCGGCCGTTCAACCTAGCGGTGGTTACGGTAGTGGTAATTTCGGCTTGAGTGGTGTTCCCAGTATGGGAGCCGCGCAAGGTTTCAGCCCATCGGGACTCGAATATATGGCGAGTACAGGTGCTACCGATAAATATGGTATGAATATGGTGTAGGACGAAATTGCCTTCCTGCTGAATCTCTGCCGCCGATTTAACAAGAATGAAGTGGCACCAAAATTTCGACTGAGTTTGGCACGATTTTTAAGAAGTTTTGTGATGAAACAAAAGTGATTATTGTCGGACTTATCACGACGGAACATTGACTAGCATTTTAAGTTTATATAATCGAAAAATGATTTAAAAATATGTATGGAAGTGATTGTTTCACTAACGTTTAGTGACGTTGTTAACGGGTGACACTACAAAAGTCTTAATTTATTTTGTAGAAAATGAAATATTGAATCGTTTTAGGACGATTAATATTTTTATTTATGTTATGATTTTTAAAAGATCTGAAAGATTTTATTATATTTCATATAATTATTTATTAAACTATACTTCATTCATTCGATTTGTATTATAGTCGCTTATGTCATGAAAAAAAGCATTATATTAAGGCCGTGCCACTTATAGTCTAAATGATCTCTAAAACCATGCAAATGATAAAAATAAATAAACTCTGGCCTAACTGTCACGTGCCAAAGTAGGACTATGCAATGAGATGCAGGGGCTTGAAATATATTAAATTTGATGCAATTAGTAAATAATTATAAATATTCTAATATTGTATAAATTCTCAAAAAATCTTAGTTTATATTGCGTGTATATAATAATGTATCTCAGTGTATTTGTAAATCAAATCCAGTTTCAATTTTTATATATTAATTTTGAAACGTTTGCCATATCAGTAATTATATTTGTTATAGGAAATAAAATTGTAAATAGCATATAGTAAAAATTTAGTAATATTCATATGAAAACACATATCTCTAAAGTTGCTGGTACAAATTAGTAATTTCTTGGATTTTATATTAAATTCTGTTTTACAGCTTGTAATCTTTGTATATTGAATTCAATTGTTACTTATTACTTTTTTTTTGTTTTGGTAAATTTACTGTTTAAAGCAATCTATCAAATGCTTGTAATATTTGAATTATAATTTATCCTATTATTAAACTCACAGTAACCATAAATAAAATTTTATTGCAAGACGAAATAATTCTTTAATTATTATAGGCATTTGATAATTTTAGATTAAAGTGAATTCTGCGCAAATAAATTGTACTTGAATTAATGTCATATGGAATGCGCAATGAATCTATGAAGTTGAAACTTAGGATTTTTGATAAAAAATATTAAAATTAGACACAAGAATACAGAATGTCAATTTTAATTGTGATGTGTACAAATTCAGAGAACTACTATCTCTTATCATTTCTAATCAGCTCGTTTCATATGAATATTAATCTGTAATAAGGAGTCCCCATGCATAATTGTTCATATCCCCTGTACATAGTACGTGAAACGATAAATGTAACAAACGATTTTAGAGTGGTTGATTGTCGCTGTTGTTTTACAAATACAGAAAATCAAATTTATTCTATTTGGATGCATTTGTATTTTGAAAAATGAAAATAAATTATGATATATTATAACATATTGTGTGTGTACACAATATGGAATATAACGATTATTGTAAATAAATATATCTGAAATATTAATAATGATATTGATAAAAATGTAAAAATTAATTGGTGTTATTATTTCAATAATGTTCTTACATTATGCATTGCTTGTTTTCAACACTTTTAGTCCGGTTCAGATTTATAAAATCTAGTTTTTTTTGGTACCATATTTATTGTTAGTTCAAAAACGTTCACAAATTCTTAGATTATCAACGTATGCACTTTTTTGAATTATTGATCTACATGCAATATCGATATTTTGCAAATTATATATTCAAATAAGAGTAAGTTCACAAAAAAACTTCATTATTGTATGCAGAAACAACCAAAGCCAAAATTTTAGCAGAGGGGCAAGTTTAAATGAACCTTACCAGAAATTCAATAGGTTTCAATGAAATTGAAATTTTTTTTGATACCTATATATATTTTTTTAAAAATACTTAAGTTAAGTATTCAATAACGATATTAATAAAACCAAGCATCTAAAATATAAACAAATTGAAATCTTAATTTCCTTCAACAGATGTCTACAGTAAATATTCTTACAATTAGTACATAAATCGCCTGGTGAATACAGTGAAAATAAATTTTAAAGTCATTTTTTAATTGTGCAGCTACTTTCTTCTGCTACTTTTAATTCAGCAAGTTACAGATAAACTTCAAAGTGATTATGTATGTAAGATTTAAATTGATAATAATTTTGATAAAAATGGATCAGTTTTTTTATGAAACATGTGTGTATTAACAAGCAACAGGTAACAAGTTTTCGGTATTAAAAAATTGAAGAAGTTGATGGATTTTTTCATATGTGAGATGTTAATATAACATATGTATAAGTGCCACTTTATCTCTGATTTATTTCTAAATTTATAAATAAGTTACTCGTAATCACTCATACACACACGCATACACACACACACACACACACACATATATATATATATATATATATATATATATATATACATGGTCTGTTCAAAAAGTACCCGGAATTACTAATAATTAAATTTCGCGGGTCTGGAGTGTCTGATTGTCAAAATTTTTTTTTTATTGTGTTGGTATACATACCAATAAAGTATGATGAAATTTTCAGCTATATTCACTGTTTACTTTGTCTGTGGTAGTCGCTAAGGTTCGACGTGTTTTTCTGAGCTCGGCGATTTTTACAATGGAAGAATTGAAAAAGTCAAAGAATTTGTATTAAATTTTGCGTAAAAAATGAAATAAAGTGTTGCAAAGTGCAAAAATTCACCAGATATGGCTCCGTGTGACTTTTTCCTATTCCCAAAGTTGAAGAGACCCATGAAAGGACGGCGGTTTTCCTCGATTGAAGAAAATCGCCGAGAGTGCTCAAGGACATATCAAAAAGTGAATATCAAGGGTGCTTCGAAAATTGGAAAAAACGCTGGCATAAGTGTATTATATCTGGGGGGGACTACTTTGAAGGGGACCACATTAATGTAGACGAATAAATAAATATTTTTTTGAAAAAACGAAAATTACGAAAACTTTTTGAACAGACCTCGTATATATATTTATATACTATATTACATATGTAGTATAGTTATATATACGACGTTTTTTCAATTATTTAACAGCTTCGAAATAAAATACATTTTTAATTATAATTATGCAGTTTCGAAAACAAAGTTCGTTTTATAATTCAGCTAAAAAGTAACAAAAGTAATAACAATACAATTACAACACTAAACGTTAAATAATCAAGTTCTATATACGAAATGTTAATTACTTGTGTTGACTAACTTTTTTTTCGTTTTTTTTGGTACTTTTATATGGCTGTCAAAACTTAATAAATTGCCATAAGCCAGACTTTTCTCTTAATTTGCTGATCATTTACAACCATCTTCCCCCGCTTTTTTCTTCATTGTGATTGTGACACATCTAGTGAAGTCTAAACCTATACATCAGTATACCTTTTACTCACATGTGATTTCCTAACCTAAAAATGTTAAATTATTAGTTTTAAAATGTGCGTTTGTTTGTTTTTTATTTAATTTGTGTAGTTTAGTTTTTTCTTTGGTCATAAAATTTGTTGTTTCATATGTTAAAAGTGACAACAAATTGTTGTCATATAAACATTAAAGACTTACTATATTTGAAAATTGTCTCATTTTGAGGTTATTATTGTCTAAAACACTTGATCAGTTTAGAGATCCGGTTATTGTCTAAAATACTTGAGCATTTAGAGTCAAAACTTTAGACAGTTCGTGACTACCAACTCATGTGATTTTTCAACATAAGAGACAAGTAACGTAACATAGCTATTTTATCCGAAATAGGTGCCTAATATTTGTTATCAGTGAAGACAGACAATACTTAGTTCTTAGTGACTCATCAGCCAAAGCAGTTCATGGCAATAACATATAACAAAGGAAAAGATTTATTGAGACTTAATAATTATATAATTAGCGAAAGTTAATGATTTTCTTTTATAAGAAAAGCTGCACTATGGTAAGTAACTATTTTATATATATATATATATATATATATATATATATATATATATATATATATACAATCCTATTAAAAATCTACGAGAAAAACTTAGTATGTATCATCAGAAATTATATTTTCCGTATTCAAAATATCTAACATTACATAAATACCGCCCTTGGAAACTAATGATTCTATCATGGATATTTAATCATTTTGTTGGTTTAGTATTACAATAGAAATCTACTTGAAAATTTGGTCACGTGTGTAGGGTGTTGCGACTGATGGTCTGATGAAAATGAATTTCATGGCTTCATCTTACTCGATTAGTAATGATGAACAGGGTAGACCAACGATTTTTAATTTAATTAAAATTTAAAATCCAAAGTAAAAGTAATGCAAAACTTTAAGATGAATATCAAATAGTTGGATAACAAAAGAAATAATCTTTGTAAATGTATTTACATGTTAATATTTGTAAATTTTCAATTTATTAAATTAGATAAAAAATAAAATATAAATTTTGAATTTCTCAGAAAAATATAAGTTCGAAATACCAAAAGTCTTTAATTTTATATATACAATTATTTGATAAAATACATTTCTTTTAAATTTATTTAGAAAATCGAGACGATTCGCGGGTTGATCATAATCAAATAATTTTAAATTTTCAATTATTGCTAACTAATGTGTAATATTAATATTTGAAACATAATGTGCGATTTATTCTATTGAGCAAATCATGCCGGAAGAGCAAACTAACTTTTCATTTTTAAACATAACACTAAGTTGGATTTTTTAAATTTTAATTTAATTTGATTTTTCATTATTTACAATATTCAATATTGCATCGTCGATTTCTCCTTAGTGATATTGTAAAGACCGAATTGTTTTCATCTTTACCTTACCATTTTAAAAGTATTGTCCAAAGAGCTGTAAAATGTGCAAAGAAATTACATATTTCTTTAACTATATTAAAAAAAAACTAATTATATTTGTATTTGTATCATTTTTGCATAGTTAATAATTAATTTAGAGTATGGGCAACACTAGTAAATTTTGCTTCCATTTTTCAAATTTGGTCCTTTTCTATACCCGAACCATGATGTATGTCTTCAACATTTAAAGTTCATCAGATGCAAAACATTTGCAACAAAAAACAAAAACTACAATTCAATTTCTCGGAATAAATGAGCCATTTTCTAAGCACTGACTCCCCATTTTCCATTTTCTCTATTATAATTGGTATCTATTTTTTAACAAAGTTTGTTTTTTTTCGATTCCACGTTAACTGTACTCAAATAGAACAGAGCAGAACAATAATTTACTAGTTTGTAGAGCAATTCATCGGTTAATTGTTTTTACTGATCTCACATTACAAACTAAATATGCTTTTTGTGTCACCGAATCCATAGTTAATTCAGATTGTTATTATAATCTATTAAGTATTCTTGATATTATATTTAAAAAAAATATTTATATAAATAATGTATTATAAATTTAATATCCGAATCACGTGTTGGCTTCCCTGTAAGGCGTTTGCCCGCTTGCATTCCATGGAAGGTAGAACCGGCCCTGTATGTATATATAATAATAATTTTCTATTTTCAAAAGTGGCCACGCGAACCTAAAGCTTGGCCACTGATGCTCGACTCGTGCACATACAAGCCGCAATACAAAATAGGTGGATAGTGTTACCGAAGCAGTACGTGTAGGCACGTGGTCGGCACGTGCCGGCTATTTTTGCTCTTTTTTGCTATTTTGCTGTATGCAGATTAATTGATATTTCTTTTGGGGTAAATGCTAGTCGAAATTCATGACGACTTTTACTACGCAATGAGATATTGACATAGACAAAAACAAGCTACGTAAGTTATTTTAAAATATACATTTTTTACTAGAATTCTATGGATAATTATGCCAATTTTATATACTGAAATGTTGATAAATTTAGGATTTACAGATTACAGATAAAATTTAATATTTATGAAACTTAAAAGTATCGGTTTTGTTTACTACATATACCTATATAAAATAAAAACATAAAATAATATATAAATACATAACCTACCTACCTAAAATAAAAACCTAAAATAAATAGATATACCTACATAAAATAAAAACTAAAAATATTGTATTTAATTCATTATAACAAACAATAGAAAGGATTCTTGCATAATTCTCATTGTTTTAAAGATGCCTTATGTTTATGTATAAGATTTTATACTTCTGAACTAAAAGCATCCTTTATTCAAATGTTATTTTTTATTTTTTCTATGTTTTGGGGATATGGAATGACCCCCGGGACCGTTAAAAGATTGTAATTGAAAAAAAGAGCACTCGCTAAAAGTAAATTATTGATTTACTAGAAATTTCTAGTGATAATACTTCAAGGTATATGTGTTTATAATTGTGTCTATTAAACAACATAAAGAAAGAGCAGTTATATCAGAGAAAGGTAAAAATTACTATGAGTAAAAAGTTAAATATAATTTACTTAAAAAAGAATGCTTTTAGTTCAAAAAGATAAAACTGTAACGTATATTCAGTAAAACTTTAGCAATGCAGTATATATATATATATATATATATATATATATATATATACAGTGGCGTAGGAACCGTGCCCACCCATGAATTTTTATTGAGCTATTTAATAAAATTGTCACAGAATTCTGTGAGCATGTCACGATTTTTTTAAAATGAATCGCATTACTTTATTTTGTCTTTAAAGCAGTAAAATGTTACATGCAGCTTGTCAATTTTTTTCTGAATATTGTAATAGCCCCGTCTAAAAAAACTCTTTGGAGAACTCTATATTTATGTGATCCGCATGGAGACATTTATTTATGTCGCCAAAACACATGTTACCAGTTACATATTTCGTAACAGGAAGCATTCTGATTAATTTGTCCTGGTCTCCTATAATAGCTCCATCCATTAATAATCTATTTCGTAATCCAACTCCCGAGTGGGTTTCATTCGAAAATAATGAAAATGCGATTCTGCTCCCAGGCCACGTGGCAGCGCACAACCGAGGCGAACTAATGTAACCGACATCGGCATGAGAGAAAATTCCATCGTTGGATATTTCGAAATTGTTTTGTTTTGTTCTGTTACGCTCGGATTCTTATCAATTTGTCGTTCTATATCTCCCTCTTGTAATACGATTCATGGAAAATGATTTCATTGGAAATAGCGAATAAGTAATTCGATGTGCGGCACGCGCACTGTTCTTGACTTCGGGTGCGATAACTCGTATTATTCTGCTACTTATCCAGGATACTACCAACATGGTTTGCATTTCGCAAAGAACTCGTATTTCTAATTATTCGACTTTTTAGTGAGATAATTACATATCAGTTCATATCATATTTTTATCAGATAACTCAGTGTAACAACGTATGTCGGGTCAGCTAGTATATATATACTAATTATTTTTAGAACTTACAACATACATAATTGTTACGGTCATAATTATGATTTTTTTTATCAAAGCATAACAAAATAATAAAATAAATTTATGCCCTGTTACGACAAACGTCTTTCCACAATCGTTGATGGCACCCATAAACACGTTTTGATAAAAAAATCATAATTATGACCGTAACAATTATGTATGTTGTAAGTTCTAAAAATAATTAGTATTTTTATACTAGCTGACCCGACATACGTTGTCCTATACTCACATTTACAATTCAAATTTTTTAAATATCCTATATTAATATTTATCGTTTAGATACAAATAACTGATAAGTAATGTTTTTTACAATATCAGATACAACTGCGATAAATTAAATGATGAGTATTAATTCTCACACTTGACTTTTTTTATTATATACTGTGAAAACCAAATCAGCCACATAACAACATATATCAAACAAACAAATATCGAAATATGTTCATTAAAATTGAATATAAGAAATTATACAGTATCTTTTTTAAAACGAATTTATTGTCAACAGATTAATATATATTAATGCCATTTTAGTTTATGGAATATTTTCAGTCATAACCTAATATCAATAAATACCATTTTTGTTTTTTGAAAAAGTACATTACCTTGGAATTGTCATTAGTTTATTTATAATTATAACTTAACTTATTGAATAATAAGTTAATATCCATATTATATAGTTATGTTATTTCACCTTCACTTTGATCGTGTTTAATTTAATTATCAGTAAACTTATTCAAAGTAAAAATATAGTGCAAATGTTGATAAAATTAGCATTCAAAACAACTTTACTAACTATTTGGCATATGCATTTCTTCGGCGTCGCGTAGCCATTTTAGATTAATAATTGCGCTTTACATAATAACACGCCACATTGTGTGCGTTAATTACGGACGCCATTTTATAATATGCAGTTTTCGCGAGGAACTTGATATGGAAATCATTATGCAAATTATACTTACTTTTTTTACTATACCATATACGATTTTCAAACTAAAATTAAATACCTAGCAAACAGCCAAAAAAATGATACAGCCAATAAATAATAAGAATAATAAATCCGTTTTATAAGTTTTATTTAATACAGTAAAGTAGGTAATCTAAATCTAACTTCGAGTAGCCATATCTTATAAACATTATCGAATCCTCGAACAATCGAAGATGGGATTTGAGATTATTACTTAAAATTAGATATCATTGGTTTTTGATGTTTTATTTTAATGAAAAAGTGTTAACATAAGTTATTTTTAGATTATATACATTAGTTATAGACCTTACCTTGTATCTAGCTTTGTATATAGCAATGTATTGGAATCAATTCACGAGTTGGTGTGTAATTGAGTCAGATTATTGACTTGCCTTCGAGCAGAGCATTTCAACATTTTAATGTTTTCCTTTATTTTCCAATTTTTTTTAACTATATTTTGACAATTCTAAAATAATCTAGTAATCCTGTTATCATTTGTAAAATACCTTCAAAATAAAAAATAAGCCGTTAGATCTGTTTGTCTCCTTATAGTTCCGCAATGATGAATAGCTAGGTATTTTCACTGAACATAATCAGATAGTTGTTTGTTAAATATTTATTACTAATTGATGCAGATATTACAAAATTATTATTAATTGATGGGGTTGGTCACAGTATGATTGTTAAAAATCAAATTGAACTTTTGTGCCCCGCCCTATCAAATATAAAACTATAAGCTTATGTTCTGATGTTATATAAGGCGGTTTTAGAGGTCTCCCGATTGAAGAGATCCTCTGCTAGAATAAATCTATAGCTGTCTGTATTGTTTTTACAATTGTAGGTCCTTTGGTCATTCTTACTGTGTCTTTTTGTTTGGATCATTTTGCTGATGATTTTCAATTCTGCGTTCGATTTTATTGTGGTAAGAACAACTGTGATTGGTCTCATTAGTTACATACCAACTACAAGATGCAGCTATCATCGCTCTTAATATTTTATTCTGGGTACGCCCTATAACTTCTAGTTTGATGTACTTGCAATTCTCCATGATTCTACTCCGTATACTAAATTGCCTGTTAAAAATTGATTCTTGTTACTTTTCCGTTAGGTATACCTTCGTAAGGCAAGGCACATTATAACTGTAGTGCAATAGACAGCAAACATGTTATAAATTGAGAATCTGAAAGATCGGCAAACTTACAAATAATTCAGCAAGTATACGGCAGTGCGTGCGTGGGAGTTCGGTTCAAAAAACCCACGCATGGTACCAATACGCAGGATGCATATATTCTTTCGTGTGGAGGTATACACGATGGCATATATCAATGCTTTATGTGAGTGTTGCTCGCAATCATGAAACTCGAACGATACAGGGTTGAAGATGAAAAATTGCAATCCTTCGCTTTCCAGAAGCGATGATAAAATAATTATCAATAGTCTAATACTAAGACCAGATGATAACGAATAACACTACTGAATTGCGTGGAAGGCTGATCGAGTATGCTAAGCGTCTTGTGACCATTGCTGAATAAATATCAGTAAATATTTGAAATATTTTTGGGCTTCTAGTCAGGAGTTCTTTTCAATACCCGCCTTGGACTATCTATCAGAATTGACATCGGTTTTCACTTAAAAATATTGATAGCAATATGTTTCCAAGTAAAAATTGCCCTTTCGCGTCATTGCTGCATCCAGTTAAAGCCATCAATATTAAAGTTGTTCTAATAATAAATTGATTAAAAAGAAATATGCCAATTGTTAAGATATCGTCTATAAAGACTTCATTAAAAAGTTATCACAACAACTTTATAGAATTGTTAAGTTTTAATTGCTGTTAAAATATATATAAAAATATTGTACATAGAGTATGAAGAGGGGGTTAATCGAAATAAAATGAATAATAATTCTATAAATTTGAAATGACCAATATGTAGGTAATGAGAATCCGTACTCCGTAGATAGAATGCTTTGTATTATATTGTTCCATGATGCCCCCCATTTTTTATCTTGATATTTGCTATTAATTAATTAATAATTATAATGTACGACTAATTACGCAATTAATCAATATCGTTAGCTCGGAGTTAATTTAATGATTAGAACACAGTTGTCAGGAAAACTAATTTATATATGCAATATGTGAAACTGTTTAATTTTTCATGAAAGATTATTTAGACCAACATAAAAATAATCGAAAAATAGTAAGCAATTGTTATTGACCCAGTGTTATTTACTATTATCACTATATATTTTCTGATCTATACTATCTTCAAATACATATATATTATCACTATATTATCATTTTCGCTTACTACTACTGATTTCTTCATTCTTCTTTTTCCTATAAATCTTCTTCAACTTTAATTTTGCTTTCAACTTAGGGTAGGGCGGCGCTAGTTGAGCAATTTTTTACTTAAACGGATGTAGCTCCTCAATGAGAAGTCTAAATAATTATACGGCTTAATGGATTTGCTATTTATCGCTTAACAAAAGTGTTGATACTATTTTTTGGTAATAAGTAAAATTTAAAAGCTACAGCTGTTCAAATGCAAAAAGTCAAGTATGCTCAATGTACCCCATAGGTGGGGCAAGTTGAGCACTAAGAAAGTATAATGAAATCATAGGTTCAATGTCGATTAGTGATGAAATAAAATAAGTTTTTAATAACCAGTTTTATATTTATAGTCTTTATTGACAGAAAAAACAAAACTTATAGTAATTTGCTTTGAATTATTAACGAAAAGCAGAATCAACAAAACAATATCGTATCTTTGGAATAATTTTACCATTATATTCAGTATTTTTGTTTAAAATCATTATTACTCATAGACTTAGCTTAAATTTTAAAAATAATAATTAATTTCTGGAAGTTAATGGTAATTGTCTTAGTGACAGAACAAGTTTAGCAACTATGCTCAACTAACCCCAACTCGGAATTTCGAAATAAAAGTAAGTTTATAAAAAAACCGTAAGTGTTATACCCAGAATTTCTGTGCATCTTAAAAGTACTATAATTATATGAAAGAATAACATTTACCTGATTAAAAATAAATAACATTTGACAAAACCAGACGAAAACTCGTGATGAATTACGTTTTTACTTTTTGGTATCAAAATAAACAAAACGGCCGTGAGCCTCAATTATTTGTCCAGCGGCCACTAGCGATCGCGGTATATTTATTTCTCCCAAACCTCTATCTTTCCGCCATATAATGCCTAAACGGACGGTGAATAGTTTTTGAGATATTTTGATTGCTCAACTTGCCCCTATGCTCAACTAGCCCCGCTCTACCCTACTTCCAATTTCATTCAAATTCAACTCAACATTTACTTATTTCTTCTATTTCTATGGAATTTCTAATCAACAATACAAATTCTATTTAACTTTAACTCAACAGTTCAAACTACACGCCAAGAATCATACAAAGTATCGCTAGCATGTGAGTCCGGCACGCTACTGACTGAGTTATTCTCGCCTATCATTCAAAAGGTAAATAGAAATATATACATTTCAAGGCTTCCGCTTATCAATTGATACAAAAAACGAGAAAAGTGAAACGAAATAAAATTCCACCTTGTTGCGTAAACCCTGTCGGCGATCCTGGCGTGCTCTTTCCGCAGATTCGCAGTGTGAGTGTTCGTATTTTCAGTCCGGCCATCTCTCGGCGGCCCCCATGGGCCCGTCGGGCGGGGTGAAGCACTCGTCGGGATTTTAAGCCGCTTATCTCTGTAGACCACCGGTGTTTCAGTCGGGGCTCGTTCTTGTTATAAGTACACTCGCCGCACAGAAAATTGCGCCAGGGCTCCCTTTCTGAACTCCTATAAGTGTACGTATCAGAGCGGTGGGCACATATAACTCACGGCAGTTGTATAAGTCGCATGATATACCTAAATATTAGTATATTTTTTGTACTATCCCCATGTCCCCATAGTGCGTGTCATGGTTCTTCAACAATTGATACAGTTATGTGGATTGCTAAATTTTATAACCGTGCGTTTTAATACGCAATAAAATGATTAAGACTACATATGCAAAATAAACATACATGATAACCATAAATATGCACATATTCTTAAGCACACACACACACACACATATATATATATATATATATATATATATTAGGGTGGTCCTTAATATGGACATTTTCGAATTTTCTTGCTCCCAAGGTCTTAAATGGTTCCAAATTGATAAAAAACAATTCTTTGAAAGTTTTAGCTCTTAATATTGTCTTTTAGATAGAGCGCAATTCAATCAAAGTTTTGTATGGAAATATATTTGTATATATATATATATATAATATATATATATATATATATATATATATATATATATGTATATATATTGTATACTTCGTACTATGTTGTGTACATGCATGTATATAGTATTTCAGATGATAGAAGATATAATGACTCAAGCGTTCACCCAATTATTGAGGAAAAATTTGATTAGATTTATATTCTTGGAAATAAATTAACTACTTTTGAAAATCATTTATTAATTATATCATTGTCATTTATTAAAAACAAACAAAATTAGAATGATAGAAACCTTAAAAATATATCTATACTTTTATACTTATTATCCCATGGAAGTGGAATTTACCTTTCTTGCAGGCTTTTATGCTAAGAATTTTTATTTAAAAAGATACTATATGAAAGTTTTACATTTTTGATAAGCTTATAAAATATTTTTCCGGAAGGATCTGTAAACAATAAATTGACCATATTTATTGTATATTATTTAAAAACATTCTTCTATACCACTAAATAATAAATAGCCCGCTATAAATTATCGAGATATTCGGAAGTCGGTGTTATAGTTAATGCCTGCAATAAATCTATTGTACTAAAGCAAAAGATCTTTTGTGATCCTTTGAATTGTTGAACCTGCCACACAGGGCGATGTGTGAGAACATGTCTACTCGGCCTTTACAGGTTAGTTCCGGAATCAATAAATAACCTCAAGGTAAAAGAATATTATTTTTCAATTTGAAACAGATTGGTTGCAGTTATTTTTGATGTGACAAATACTTCGATGCGGTTGCATGCATGTTGAGATATATGCGATTTTTTTTTGAAAAAGAAGAAAGAAGAAATATATGTGACAAACATGACAGTGTAGTGAAATCTATTATGGAATAAATTATAAAAAAATGTTTTTATTATTGTCTATATCAAAACTATTAATTCTACGCTATTACAAATATTTTTTTCATTATTATTATTTTATTTCGGCAACATATTGCTCGAAGCGCGGTCGAACCCAGGACCTCTGATTCTGGTCCAAGTCGTTCTAAGTACTTTCCTACGAGCAAAGCCCTAGACAAACTCAATTCTGAACAATAAAATACATTACGATGTGAGTATATTTCTTGCATATTATAAATAACACTTAACTTACTCTTTTTAACAAAATGTGGACTTATCATTGTTTTTTAACTAGCTCAGTATAAATTTTATAATCAGTACACTTCGTTATTGAAATAGTCAATTAATTGCTAAATGAAATTTATATGAAAGTTCCACTGCTAATTCTGTTATTTAAACAAATGAAAAATTATTTCTTACACAATATTTTTAATATAGAAAGAATCCACATGGCATTTTCCAGAATTCTTTTTTATTTTTGTAAATATTTTAGATAGGTTTTGAAAGTCTACATATAGCTTACAATAATAGAGAACTACAATATGGACTATTTGAGCACTGATACCATCGTACTGCTCACAAAATTAATTATACTCATTTTGTTTATGTTTTGATTAAAAAAAGTCATTGCTATTTATTGATTCTATTCTAATAGTAATATTGCTCATGCAACAAAATAAATATTTGTAATTATGTGAAATGTATTGATTCATGCGCAAATGTGCTTTCTTAAATTATTAGAGTATTATTATAAATTTAGAAGACAATATGATGGATATAAAAACACCTAATATGTTAGATGTTATAAATAAGTTTTTATAAATAAGTTCTTTTTACTATTAAGTTTTTATATTTGTTGTTATATTAAAAAAAATTACCTAGATTTTTGGAAATTTCCTTATATATTGCTACGGAACGCAAAATTTAATAAAAGATTTGAAGTTTTAAAACTTGATAAGAAATTATCTATAAGTGCCGATTTTGGAGCACGAAAGTACATTTTTCTCTATTTTCTGCAAACTGGAACTAAGGACTTCTTAGAAAAATCTAAATTTTACCTACTTCTACATCAAATATAATACAAGATGTAAAGTTGAGTTTATAGATTAAAACAATACTGATAAAATAAAAGTTACTTTTTATTGCGCATCACTTAATTTTAATCTTTATAAATATTAGTCAAGTTTTCATTCAAATTAGCCAAGCATTTAAAAAGCATTTAACAACCAAAGCACTTGTAGTTCCTGTTCATAGGTAAAAGATAATAATACTGCTATCTATTAACTTGATTTTATAAACAAAATAATACAAATCAACAGTATAAAACATTTTCAAAAACTACAACATCATTCAAACTATATAGTCACTCAGCTTCTTGAGACATCAACTTCAAGAAGACTGAAGAAGAAGCTGCCCGAAGATAATATGGAGGAACCTTAGAACTACCACAACCTTATATGAACAGAATAATTGAATCATTTATTGAAGTGATTCTCTGAATATGATTGTAATATTGATCCGATAAATTTATATGTGTGTTTGCAAGTGTGTGTGTATGTGTGTGAGTGAATGACATAAGCCAAATAGCTCATAGAATAGTCATGTATTCTGATTGCTATTGAAAATAAAAATTAAAAAAAAAAAAAAAAA
>NW_020537296.1:0-14639 GCF_003426905.1 Ctenocephalides felis | reverse complement strand
AAAAAAAATAACAAATATTAATAACAATTACTTTTTCCCAAATAATTAAAAAATTGATGGACTTACCTCAGTATCCTGGTGAGAATTCATAGGCGCAGGATCTTGCTTCTTGAGATTTCTTGACATGGTGCATCTAATACTTTTTGTGCGAAAGGAGTGAATAATAAATAGAACTGACTATTTCAGTTGTTTGCCCTTCTTTGGAACACGCTTTCACCTACCATATGAACTGATTGGCATGGTTTATCCATCGTTTTTGCTACTTCTGGATGATCATTTGTAATATTCATTGGTGCATCTTGCTCAGATTGATTATTTGCATCATGGACCCATTCGCAGTGTTTACATGCGATGAATTAGTTCCAACAACACTATTTTCTGCAGGGCGATTTTATTAAGAAATTTGTGTTGAATCAATGTGTCCAAGTGAAGGCATTTTGTGCTCCGCAAGTTTGAGAATTTAATGATGGATTTCCAATTCTATCGTTCATGGCCGGAGCTGGTTGAAACTGCATTTGCGTAGGGTCTTGTACAGAAACTATTTTCAATTATAGAACTTATTCGGCAAGTTTTGGAAAGGATTTGAAATCATTTGCACGTTATTGTAATTTGGAACACCTTGACCGAAACGACAACCAGATTCTGATTTCTTTGATAAAGGTTATTGCACATACTATTTGATTATTGGTGGTACCCCTGCTGTAGCACTAGTCGCCGGTGCACAATTTGAAAAGAAACTTGGTGCATATTATTGAAACTGTTCATAAATGGTCTATAATTGTTCATATTGTTGCAATTATTTTGAGCCCGTATCATAGCCAAATTACTACATTGTAACAAATTACTTTGTTCTCGAGAATACGGTATCTGCTGAGATTGCATTGGATTATTCAAGTACGAGAGAGGGCGGTAACTATTATAGCATACGGTCTATTATAATAATGATTTTTGCGATATACGGGTGCTATGTTTGAGCAAACGTTAGTTACATTACTCTGCCCCATATATTGATTCAATAGTGAACCATTTTCGGCTGTTTGTTGGAAATTGATACGTGGCATTGGAAAAAGTTATTTCTGTTGTCAACTGGTAGAATATTATTAGTAACTGCTTTTTCGATTGTGACTGAAGTTTGTTGCAAATTTCGTCTGCCATTCAGAGATTGTTCAAACATCATTTGAAAGTATGCTTTATTTCCTGTACTTGTTGTCCTTGACCATGTATGTGGTAATTCTTTCGATGCATTATTTTGATTCAACAATTGAATATCCGAAGATGATTTGTTTTGGGAAGAGGCTGTTGGATGCGACAAATCAGTTGTATTATCTGAATCATTTATCCGAAGACTAGGCCTTCTAGGTTTCTTAGGTTTACCATTAGGTTGGTTTTGTTTTTTTGAATTTCAGTTATTTCTTGAAATTTTTTCTTGCGAGGGAGGGAGTGAAGGAATTCGCGGTGAAAGCTGCATTGTAGAAATATCTGGTTCACAACTTTCACTATTTTTTGAATTTGTAAGCGTGTTTAATAATTCAACGAATAAAGTTCGACATAAGGATTCAATGTGATTAATTATATCGCTCGCCTCAAACATTTTTTTTGCTATGTCTAATATTTTATTAAAAACAGTTTGTTTCTTAGTATAGTAACATTCGAATAAGCGTATTTTTTCGACAAATAATTAAAGCATTGAATAAACGTTTTCTTCTTGTTAATCTTAAGACATCGTAATCCAATAAACTAATTCTATAACGAAATTTATCGATACCATTAGCATTGATAAACGATAGTCTATTATTATAATTATT
This sequence comes from Ctenocephalides felis, assembly GCF_003426905.1. Lineage (NCBI taxonomy): Eukaryota > Metazoa > Arthropoda > Insecta > Siphonaptera > Pulicidae > Ctenocephalides > Ctenocephalides felis. The sequence goes on along the minus strand of NW_020537296.1, from coordinate 12,834 downwards.
CACTGCACAAAAATATCATTAGAAATGTCAACGGCAAAACATAAAAAGGTTGCATCTTTACACATATGAAAATCGACATCATCAATTGAGGCATTAATCGAGTTTTGATGACGATTTCTATACGATGGTAAGTTTATATCGGCAGCGGCTTCTTGTGAATTCATACTTTCCATGATCTAACTCGAATTTTTGGAAAACTCGCGTTTGTCTCATTCGATGTGTTTTCAGATCGAGACATGGCACTCGAAAATGCGATTGTTCAGGAGATGATAAGCTATTAGTTATATTCATTGGAGATACATTCGATGAAAAATTTGAAGCTGCTTTTGAAGAATTCGCACGATTCATTGCATCAAACTTTGATGATATTGATTTTCCAGGTCGATTCAATGTCTCTGCCAATGGTAAATCACCAGGAAGTTCAAATGGCATGTTGCCGCTACCGCTATTAGCATTCTTGTCATAAATATTTGTCGCAGTTTGAGGTGAAGTATAAACTCAGAACGTACCATATTAAAGTTATGTCGGTTCTGATCTAAATGCTGAAATTGAGTATGCACACACTTGCTGTGGATCCATTATTAACATTTCCGAATTTGAAATAATGGCAGGAGAAAAAGCTTTTTCGTGTGTTCTGCTCGTTGTCCTTGGCTCAGTCTGTGGTAAAGTACGTTTCTGTCCATTTTGAAACTAATGGATGGTTTCGAATACACTATTACAGAATCAGAAGATCTTATGAACTGATTGTTTGATGAGAAAATCCTTGTTTGTGAATCTGAAGAATGCCTAATTTCGTTAACTTGTATGTCAGGTAGTTTATGTTGGGCCTTGTCAGGAGCGGTATTGACTAAACGCTCAGAAGGTTTGGTTAGCACAATTTTCTCCTGTGAAATTCCAGATTGTACTAATCCAAAAGCACAAGAATTAGAAAAAGGCTGTGAAGAAATAACTGGGTTGATAGATGAATTTTCACAAGTTTCACTTTGTAAAGCAGTTGGTGACTGTAGAATTATTTGCGTTCCATTCACAAAAACTGGTAAATTGATCATTTTGTATTGGTCATTTAATGGAGTTATCGTTATTGGATTCGGAGGGCAAAGAAGCGAAACTAAATTATTTTGACTTGCTGGCAATAGCAAAGTTGACGGCTCCGATGATTTTTCTTGTATTTCAAATTGCTTGGAAGATTCTGTTATCTTGTCATTTTCTGTGTTGAGTTCGACTGACATATTGGAACAATTGTCAGAGATTGCTCAGCTGTACTTTTGTCTACAGAGGATAATATATTTTGCGAATTATTTTGAAAACGTTTTGGTAATATTTTAGCAGCATTATGCGTCGGTATCACGCTGGTATTTTTAACTTGAAATTCTGAATCAACCTTCGAGGAATCGTCGATTTAAGCGATACATTGGGTTTGGAATTAAGTAATACTGGCCATATTTTTAACTTTATTGTTTACAGGCGATAATTGCTGATTACTTTGCGGACTATTTGGAATAATTCTGGTAATATTTCAGCAGCTGCTTGCGGTGGTATCACATAGGTATTTTTTAACTTGTAATCTAAATTTACCTTCGAAGAAATTGATGCTTCTTGATCCGATAAATTCGTTATGGAACTAGCTGACACTGGCATATTTTTCACTTTATTTTCCAAATCATTTTTTCTTAGGGAGTACTGGCATTTTGGCTTTCTGCAAATGATATTGTTATATTAGCAGAACTTTCACACCGTTTCATTATCACTTCTTTCTATAGTAATATTAAACTTTGGTATAATCTTTGGAACGTCTCCATTTATTGTTTGTTGTATATCACTGCTGATGAGTAAAGTTTGATCATCTTTGTGAGATTTCTGTGTTTGACTAGTAGAAATAAGTAAATCCTTACTAAAGTTATCTGCAGGTAGATTATCGCAGCGACTTTATACCATAATACTATTTTCCTCCAATTTCTTTATCAGACAATTTTTTTATTATTTGTTTGGCATAGTTTAAGATCTGTTGACAATTTTCCTGCAAGCTTTTATTATTATTGTTACTGGCCTCTTTGGTTCACTTCTACTATTCTTATCACTAGATAAATTAGAGTCAATAGTAATTTCTTCATTCCTGTTTATATCCAATTTTGAATTACGAGTCGTTTCTTGTTCTTCATTCGATGTAATACTATTATCTTCACTTAATGAAGAAGCATTCACAATTTTGGTAATGGTGAATTTTGGCTAATTGCCACTCTATTGTTTCGTCTAAAATCGGCATACTCAGGCCTATAGGCTGCGTTAAATTGGCTGGTTCTGAAGTTTCTAAATTTGTCTTTTTATTTGTGTCAACATTCTCGCCTTGACTGACCGAGAAAACATTTAAAATTTGAATGGCATCGGTATCAAACTTACTGGCTTCATTAGTATTATAATTAGCATTATCCATCCCATGATCGGACTTCGCTTCTTCAGAATGTTGATTAGGTAAAATTTGAGTTTCGTCTTGTGCTGTGAGCTGACCAATTTTATTGTTATTATTAATATTCTGCTGAAAATTCCTTTCCTTATTTTTAACCCGCTTACGTTGATTTTTCTTTTTCTTATTGGGTACAAGGTCATTATTCGTCTTTAAAATATCAATATCTTTAAAAATATCTATTTCACGCACATTTTTGACAAAGATATTTTTAGGCAATACTACCTGGTTTGAAATAATATTTTCATTCTCTGCTAGAGCTTTTATAATAGATTCCCCTGATGGATCACTCTTACTTTTTTGACGCTTCCAAATTTCAAAAATTCTTCCGACTTTCGCTTATGTCTCGATCTAACTTTTTTGAAACCGTCATTTTTAAATTCTGTATCTATTTCTTGTATCCCAGTTTTATCACGTTTTACAGCTTCCCGGTCGTCTCCAAAAAGTTCCTTCAGCTTTTTGCTCGATCGTTCTTTCTTTGAAGGACATGCATTTTTGTGAACTCGATTTTCTTTGTTTTGATTAATAGACTTACTTGGTTTTTGGAAGTGGATGAATGTTTCTTTTTGGTATTGAATGCGGAGCAATTTGACTTAACATTACTAAGGCACTTCTTTTTATTTATGGTATTTCCAAACATCTTTGGTTCAACTTGGCTGATTTCATTATTTGATTTAGTACTAGGTATTTCCTGCGAGCTATCTAGCGATTTCATGGCGCTGTTGTTTAGTGACATTTCTTATGGTCCATCATATTCGGAAAATCAGTGTTATTATCCTCGCCAAAACATTTTTTGGTGTCCAATGATTCTTGTTTGTAAATGCTAAAATGGTAAATTATAATGAAATTTGAAAATCATTTACCAGTGTTTTCTAGTCATTAAGGTGATAATTGATTTATTTAAATAATTAGAATCTCGACAAAAGGACAAAAGGTAGGTACCGTGCGATAAATCCATATATGATCACTAATATACCAAATCGTTTAGAAATACTCATCATTTTGGAATTTGTTACTATACTATATACCTAAATATATATTTATATATACATAAACTCCAAGCTGACAACATGCTTCGTTTTGATTAAGCTTTTTTTATAATAAATTATATTATTTATTTTTATTTTACAATTATTTAAAATTTATCATAACTCGACGTTTATCAATTCGTGTTTCATAATTTTTTCGTGCAATTTTCGTGTGGTTTTGTGTTTTATTTTTCAATTTATTTGTATGCACTGAAGATGGGTCAAATCAGGATCCGAAACGAATGTTTTCTTAATAAAAACATTTTTTTTTCAATAAAACTCTTTGTAATTACTGGATGGATGCCCAAGAACAATTTTATCATATATATAATAAATAAATAAATATTTATATATATATATATATATATATATATATATATATATATATATATATATATATATATGAGTGAGTTCTTGAGGGCGATACATCAAACAAAGAAAAGGCAAAGATTTATAAAATAATCTTTAATTCCAAACGTTTCGACATTCAATTCAATGCCATCATCAGTGGATCTAAAAACAGTATGAAACATTTTTAAAACACGAAAATGAAATGAAACGTGAAATGAAACAAATTAATTTAATTTGTAATTGGAAATCGTGTTGATTATTTTTTGTGAAAACGAAAATTTTATTATCGAAATAAATTGTTGAACATTTTACATAAATAGCTTAATATCAATTCTTATTGATTAGATTGGTTATTGCAAATTGCCTTAAAGCAAAATTCAATATCCGACTAGTTATATTTGTAGACACATAAAGAAATTTCTTAAAATAAAGAAGACAGTAAAATTTAACATTATTTAGATAATTTATACCACAAAAATTATTGTTGCCATTAACAACATTTATAAACCTCAACAATTTTGTATTATAAAACTTTAATAAAGTTTTTATTGTCAAAAAAATAACATTTATATCTACAATATGATATAAGCAATGCATGTCATTTGTTGTATGTATGTATTTAGTAATGATTGAAAATAAAATAAATATATACCATCGAATCATTCCAACTAGTTGTAAGTAGCATTTTGCCTTAAAGTTGCATGGAATTCTCGATATATAGACATAATAGATAAGAATTGAGATTAAGCAATTTAGATAAAACATTCAAATTTTTATTTCAAAAATAACATTTACGTTTTCACTAAAAAAAATAATCAGTACGATTTCTAATTGATGTCTTTTAAAAATACTTATAATATATGTAATTGTATAAAATTAATTAATTAATTTACCATATTTCATTTCATTTATTTAGGAATCTAAAAGTGTATTATATTAAGTGTGAACGTATACTGTAATCAGTAGCTACCTACGAAACATCACACAGATGCTTCCGCATTGATTCTGATTAGAATCGCTTAAACGCGCGGCGAAATTGTAAGCTTTGATGATTTTTTATAATTTAACCGCTGATCGTATGCCTATAATATTTTAGTAAAATATTTCAGACTACTATATCTATCGTTATATAAAGTTTCATCAAAATCGACAAAAAATATCAATATTTAATTAGAAAACGATCTTTACCAAATTCTAGTCAACGCGATTTTTTTCGAACGAATCAATTAATATTTTTAAACGGTTTTTGAATTGTTAAACCGATTTTAAAAACATTACACTTTTCCACTAATCACAAAGAAGTGGCTTGGCCGATCGTCCCGCGAAACATACTAACGATCCTCAGTCCTCTGGCTTTTAAATTTGAGAAATCGGTGCAGCCGTTCTTGAGTAAACGTTGACGAAAATTCGGCTCACATACATACACACACATACTTGTCTCAAATTTGGTGTTATACGATTCAGAATGACTTGAAATGTCGAGGAAACATAAAATTCGGAAATCGGATATTTTCGCAAAAACATAAACTTCTTCGGAAAGTATTACTAATATTTATTAAATATTATCATAAATGTAATAATTATAATAATAACAAACTTAAATTTAATAAATATTATAAATATTTATTAAATATTATATTAATTATGTTAATAATATGATGTCTTCTATATATATATATATATTAGGTTGGGCCGAATCATTATTGTAGTAAAATTAAGCGATATGGGCACCTTTTCATATGAAATATATGTGTTATTTAAATGAATTTTGACTTCAAAACCATATATCGCAAATAACTCTTTAGCCAGCGAAATTTTCAATAAAATACTGTTTTTAATAAGTTAATATATTAATTTAGGCATGTGAATAATTCAAATTGTGACTTATATTTTAATTGATAGTTTGTACGGGGGTTTTTAAATCGGGTTTAGTTTGTTGTTATTTATTTCCATCAGAGTGCGCTAGTATTTTTTTATTATAATTCTCGAAGTTTCGAAAAGAATATATTAATGTGAAAAACTCGCATTAATCTTCATTCAGTTCTCCAGTTAGACGTGAAGTATCAATGGCGAATTCTTATTTAAATTCAGGCGCAAGTGCCAGTAATTTGAATCATATGCGCTCGCATGATCAAATTACATTTGGGGAAGCAAAAGAATTTACTGGAATAAATCTTCCGACAAGTATGGAAATTATCAGGTATTATTTTTATTTGGCCGAAGAATCAAAAAAACAAAATAAAATGTTTTCATATAAAACATTTACTCCAAATGTGGTAACGAAATTGATTCAGACGTGGGAAAAAATTGATATTCCAATTATGGAGAAACGAAGTATCGCTAGAAAATTGAACCGATTGATTGATAAATATAAAAGTACAAATAAAAGCAAGTCTACCCAAGCATCATTTCAGGAGTTTGTAGAATCCACGAAAGAATTATTTTATATTGGAAAATGCAAATGCGATTTGCGAAGAATACTGTGTTCCTGCGGACTGATCCCAGCACACTTACAAGCGTTTATGATGGATCAACATAATGAGAGGAAATCTACGATACCAGAATATATTATAAAAATTGAAGATAAAGTATCAGCATCTACAATAACTAGCGATATTACTCCAGGTGAGACATATACTCCTGATGTTGGTTTTGAGTTTAAAAGCAGTTTGAAAAGTTCACAAAATACTTCTCATATAAAACGTGGACCATATAGTCGAAGATACAAAGCTCCAAACTATGCCTTAATATGCGACAGATTTGCAATCTCTGATAGAGTTGGTTCTGCCGTGGTGACAGCAATCCTGAAAGACCTGGACATAAAGGATGATTGGGGCAATCCTGTCATTATGGATAAAAATAAAAGCGTTCGTGAGAGGCAGAAAAATAGGCAAGCTCTACTCAAACGATATGATTCTTCTGAATTAATAGCATTTTCATTCGACGGCCGAAAAAATGATTCTATTACCATGGAAAAAATCGATAAGAAGTTTCACCCACGAATGATTAAAGAAGCGCATTTAGTTATTTTAAAGGAACCGAATTGCCAATTGTTGGGTTACACAAAATTGGAAAATGAAGATTCGGAAAGTAAAGTAATCAAATTGAACGAGTTTTTCGCCGATAAAGGAATAGCTCTCGATTCTTTGATAGGCATATGTTGCGATGGTGAACCAGCAAATACAGGCGTAAAAAATGGGATTCTACGTCGATTTGAAATTCAGTTAAATAGGCCTCTTCATTGGTTTGTGTGTCTTCTCCACTTTAACGAACTTCCACTTCGGCATTTATTTAACTATTTGGAAAAATCATTGACCACTGGACCACGAACAAAAACCGGAATATTAAGCAAACAAATTGAAACATGCGAAAATATACCGGTGAGTTATAACATATTTACTATTTGTTAATACTTTATGTTCAAATTCAATATAATTAATTTTTTCTTATTTACTTCCAGCCGGTAACAGACTTTGAAACGATCCAACTTGAAAATTTGGCTGATTTAAGTCCTGTTGAATCGACAACTGACTCAAGTTATTTAATAAAAATAGCTAAAGCAGTTGCTTCTGGAGAAGTATCGACAGACTTAGCTAACAAGAAACCGGGGCCAATAGCACATTCCCGATGGCTCACAAAGGCTAGTAGGTTACTTCGGTTATATGTAACTACTAATAAGCCATCCAAAAATTTGAAAATTCTGGCAAACTACGTGATGAAAGTATATATTCCAATGTACTTTAACATTAAATATTACAACTCTGTGGTGTACGGTAGTATATTATTTTATAAATTTATTAGCTGGACGCAATATTTAGACTCGAATTTAAGACAAATTGTGAACAATGTTGCTAAAGAAAACGCGTACTATGCTCACTCGGAAAATATTTTATTAGCAATGTTGTTCGATAATAAAAAGGAAATACGAGATTCAGCTATAAGAAAAATCTTATATTACCGTAATAATGTGGAAGACCTGACGCAATTGAGAGATTACAAAACACCCGAAATAAATTTCGAATGCACCGACTATACTAATATGATAGATATGGACGATTATTCAAATATATTCGAACCAGCCTTCACGCTAAATATACCTCATGAACATCTAGTACAATATCTACAAAGCAATGAGTGCCCATGGAGTGACCCTAAAATTCCCGTCCACATTCAGGGAACTGAGAGACATGTTCAATTACTGGCTAACGTATCAAAACGCGTATTAGAGCGAAATCGCGATGGAGTTATGACTGCAACACTACAATCTCGTAAAAAGCATCCTCGACTGGAAAGCAAGCAAGATTTCAGATATTAGTTTTTTGTAATTGTATTAGCTAAATGTAAGAAATTTTATTTTAAATAAAAATATAACTTAAAGAAATAAAAATGTGTTATTTAAACCATGACATGTCAATAAATAATATAATAAATATATGTTATTCCTAAAAACCCAAAAACAATATTTTTCTACAAAAGAAGTTTGACCTGTTTCGATGCAAGATTCTAGGTTACGCTTTCTCGCGTTTTCACTAGTTTTTATCGATTTTCTCCGAAACGGTAAAAGATACGAAAAAACTTTGTTCGTACGAAAGATGCAGAATAAAATTATGAATAAAATGGTATATGAATGGTTAAGTGTGTTCATATAATTTTCTCGAGATTTTCCGATTTTCCTGAAATTTTACGACGGCAACTCGCCTGTAGGCCACACCGTTCGGAATTCGAAGTTGCGATATATGGGAAAAAAACTAAGAATTTTGAGACCTTTCTAACGATATATAATACTTTATATGTTTTCTTTACAGAAATATCGAATCGTGAAGAGTATTGCTCCAACCTAGCCACACTTTGCATTTTGACAAGTTAACATCTACACATATTGCTCTATAACATGAAAACCGTAAAAGATACGAAAAAACTTTGTTCGTACGAAAGATGCAGAATAAAATTACGAATAAAATGATATATAAATGGTTAAGTGTGTTCATATAATTTTTTCGAGATTTTCTAATATTTCTTTGCTAAGAACAAAATTTCAAGTCAGTTATCTCTATGGCAACTTTTCGGACACATCGCGCTTCAAGTCAGTTATCCCTATGGTAACTTTTCGGATACATCGCGCTTCAAGTCAGTTATCCCTATGGTAACTTTTCGGATACATCGCGCTTCAAGTCAGTTATCCCTATGGTAACTTTTCGGATACATCGCGCTTCAAGTCAGTTATCCCTATGGTAACTTTTCGGATACATCGCGCTTCAAGTCAGTTATCTCTATGGCAACTTTTCGGACACATCGCGCTTCAAGTCAGTTATCCTATGGTAACTTTTCGGATACATCGCGCTTCAAGTCAGTTATCCCTATGGTAACTTTTCGGATACATCGCGCTTCAAGTCAGTTATCCCTATGGTAACTTTTCGGATACATCGCGCTTCAAGTCAGTTATCTCTATGGCAACTTTTCGGACACATCGCGCTTCAAGTCAGTTATCCCTATGGTAACTTTCGGATACATCGCGCTTCAAGTCAGTTATCCCTATGGTAACTTTTCGGATACATCGCGCTTCAAGTCAGTTATCTCTATGGCAACTTTTCGGATGTTTTGCGAAATAATATGTATAAATACTGAATATTTTGTTATAAAAGATTTGAAATATTTGTAGATTGAAAGTTATTACTGATTTAGAGTATGATACAAATTAAATAGAAATATCAACTTGCACGTATTTTGTACATTGACAACTTACACGTATTTTACATAATTGTCAACTTGCACGTATTTTACATAATTGTCAACTTGCACGTATTCAAAAAGCCGAGAAATGTTCTTAACCTGTTTCGATGCAAGATTCTAGGTTACGCTTCTTTGCTAATGCCCCCTAACAGTTTACTTGATGTAGTTCGCGGTACCCGAGAAATATTTTAACCTGTTCGATGCAAGATTCTAGGTTACGCTTCTTCGCTAATGTCCCCTAACAGTTTACTTGATGTAGTTCGCGGTACCCGAGAAATATTTTAACCTGTTTCGATGCAAGATTCTAGGTTACGCTTCTTCGCTAATGTCCCCTAACAGTTTACTTGATGTAGTTCGCGGTACCCGAGAAATATTTTAACCTGTTTCGATGCAAGATTCTAGGTTACGCTTCTTCGCTAATCTCCCCTAACAGTTTACTTGATGTAGTTCGCGGTACCCGAGAAATATTTTACCTGTTTCGATGCAAGATTCTAGGTTACGCTTCTTCGCTAATGTCCCCTAACAGTTTACTTGATGTAGTTCGCGGTACCCGTAAGTTACTGATATTAAAAGCCGAGAAATGTTTTAACCTGTTTTGTAGCAAGATTTTAGGTCAAGCTGAGTTACTATTTATTATAGATTTAGAGTATATTACAAAAATTAAATAAAAATGGCAACTTGCTCGTATTTTGCACATTAACAACTTGCACGTATTTTACACATTGACAACTTGCACGCATTTTCCATTATTGATAACTTATACGTACTTTGCTTATTAGCAACTTGTACGCATTTCATTTAATTGGTAACTTGTACGCATTTCCAAGAACTTGAAAAAACATTCTCCCTTATATAGAATTAAATAAAAGATATCATATATTCATAGTAAGAAATACGAAAAGTTTCTCTTAAAAACAAATACTCTTCGTTAACTCTCACAAATTTATAACTATTTATATAGCCTTATAGTTATTTAAAGAAATAATGAATATTTCTAGTATCGGAATATGCCGATAAGTTTTGCCTAACGTGCTGACTTAGGCACGTTGTACAAAATAGCTAAGTAGATACCAAAGAAGTATCACATGTACAATATGTACAACTTTCTGAGGGTCAAGTCATACTGATTGTGGCATACTGCAATGCGACGGCTTAAGGCTTATGCTCTAAGAGCGTGGGGTGACGCCAAGCCAACATGACGAATCCCCAAGCCAAAGGCTGTGTTCCAGCAGATCGCAGCGTGGTAACTGCTCTACCAAATACAACATCCCGCCTGGTACCTTAAAGTCGTCTATAAACGATTCCGAGTCTCTACATCGAACTAGTGAACCATGATCGACCGCTATAAAACGGCTAAAATGGCTCGTGCGATAAACGGCGTGCGCCGAATACCTAATAAATCACATTGTATTGAGTCTTTCGACTCACGAGACTCCTCAAAATATCGTTGTTATCTAGAAAGGATATGGCCTTAGAGTCGTTCAGGCATACCCACGGATGGTAGCTTTGCACCACGTCCGAGCCTGCGGTTCCTCTCGTACTAAGCAGAAATTCTATCGCAACGACAATTCATCAGTAGGGTAAAACTAACCTGTCTCACGACGGTCTAAACCCGGCAACTTTTATAAATTCTGCGCTTACACAGAGGCTAGACCTTTAACAACCGTCGAAACGGCGGTCCGTATATAACATTAGCGGTCTGCGACCCAGTTTATTTAGTCTCTTTACCCTTCGTTAGATTGAAACTTCGGGGCAAATTCATCGTCATAACTCACTTTTATTCTCGCTCGGAGAGTATTGAGTTGATTGCATTTGTATATTTTATTTTCCGCATAAGAGTCTTTGCGTCAACGACACATGCCCGCGGATATGCTGTACAGTATGGTTGAACACTTATAAATAAGGTCCAGAACCCGGCCGTAAACCGACATCCGAACATATACGACGTATATAATTCCAAACACGGTCTACGACATTATTAAAAGTAACGCCGCTATATAGTTGACAGGCTAAAAGTATCGAATATAATGTATAAAATACACCGGGGAATAATATTCAAACCTGCCTGAACAACACAGCGAACTTTTGCCAAAAGTTGATCGCATCGCATACGACGCGATCTATCCCCCTATAGAAGGCGCGCGGCCACACCGTAAGTATTAAGACCGAGTCCCAAGCGATGTGCATTTGACCTGCGGCGAGGGCCTGCTCGCGCTTACGGTGTGAATCGTCAAGACAAAAGTCTGGGAAAATTTCGAAACTGCGAACCCTTATGATAGAAAAATTTTTGTCGAAAATTTTGTTAGATGTTCAAACAGTTTTATATATATGGACAATATGAATTATAGTTAATTATTGAGTTTTTAGGTGTTTTTTGGGTTTTTTAAACTTTTGTATAAATTATGTATTTATTGATTTTTATAGATCTCAATGAATATAAAACGAATTTATATATAGTTATATTATTTTTATAATTATTTGTTTAAATTTCTAATTTTACAATAAATGTTCAAACCAGTTTTCCTCGATTTTCTCCGAAACGGTAAAAGATACGAAAAAATTTGTTCGTACGAAAGATGCAGAATAAAATTATGAATAAAATGGTATATGAATGGTTAAGTGTGTTCATATAATTTTCTCGAGATTTTCCGATTTTCCTGAAATTTTACGACGGCAACTCGCCTGTAGGCCACACCGTTCGGAATTCGAAGTTGCGATATATGGGAAAAAAAAAAACTAAGAATTTTGAGACCTTTAACGATATATAATACTTTATATGTTTTCTTTACAGAAATATCGAATCGTGAAGAGTATTGCTCCAACCTAGCCACACTTTGCATTTGACAAGTTAACATCTACACATATTGCTCTATAACATGAAAACCGTAAAAGATACGAAAAAATTTGTTCGTACGAAAGATGCAGATAAAATTACGAATAAAATGATATATAAATGGTTAAGTGTTGTTCATATAATTTTTTCGAGATTTTCTAATATTTCTTTGCTAAGAACAAAATTTCAAGTCAGTTATCTCTATGGCAACTTTTCGGACACATCGCGCTTCAAGTCAGTTATCCCTATGGTAACTTTCGGATACATCGCGCTTCAAGTCAGTTATCCTTATGGTAACTTTTCGGATACATCGCGCTTCAAGTCAGTTATCCCTATGGTAACTTTTCGGATACATCGCGCTTCAAGTCAGTTATCCCTATGGTAACTTTTCGGATACATCGCGCTTCAAGTCAGTTATCTCTATGGCAACT